>NC_135416.1:2280000-2372500 GCF_051991245.1 Festucalex cinctus | reverse complement strand
TAATAAATATAAAATAAATATATAATATTAATAATAATGATTATATAATATAATAATAATAATAATAATAATAATTTGAATCAATAAAATAAATATTAAAATAATGTATAATATATAAAATATTCAATATGCAAAGTGTAATGTTTCAGACACTAATAATAATTATGATATTAATAATGATAATAAAATAAAATCATAAAATAATAAATAATAAAATAATATAGAATATATCAAATATACAATATGTAAAGTGTAATGTTTCAGACACTAATAATAATAATAATAATAATAATAATACATTAAAATTAATAAAATAATAAATAATAAAATAATGTATAACATATAAATATACAATATGCAAAGTGTAATGTTTCAAACACTAATTATAATTATGATATTAATAATGATAATAAAATAAAATCATAAAATAATATAGAATATATCAAATATACAATATGTAAAGTGTAATGTTTCAAACACTAATAATAATAATAAGAAGAAGAATAAGAATAAGAAGAAGAATAAATTAAAATCAATAAAATAATGACTAATAAAATAATGTAGAATATATCAAATATACAAGATGCAAAGTGTAATGTTTCAAACACTAATAATAATAATAATAATAATAATAATAATAATAATAATAATAATAATATAAAATCAATCAAATAATAAATAATAAAAAATAATATAGAATATATCAAATATCCAATATGTAAAGTGTAATGACACCGGTCTCACCTTCCTCCGTGTTGAGCAGCTCCGTCTTGTTGTTCTTGGACTTCATGGCCGGCCGTCGGCGGGAACCTAGCGTGACGACAACAACGCAGTTATTCACGTCGTCGCTTCCTCACGTGCGGTGAAATCGACTCAAGCGCGTGGGGGGCGGGGCGGTCACCATCAAAGTTGCCGGCGCCGTCCTCCTCGGCCAGGATCACCTCCTCTGCAAGCGAGCGAGCGCGCGAGCGTCAGAGTCGTCGGCTCGTGCAACCGCGTCGGGGTTTTTTGCATAGCGCGCCACTGACCTGCTTTGCAGATCCACTCCAGGTAGCCGTTGAGCTCGCGTTCGATCTGCTGCTGCCGCCGAAGCTTGAGGAACTCGCTCCGGTTCTCCACGCGCTCTCGCTCTTTGGCGAACTCGCTGGACGCGGAGCGGAACGGGGCGGGAACAACACGTTAACGGGGGTCGCGACCTTTACTGTCCAAAAAGCCATTTTGGGCGATTTTGTGGACATTTATGCTAATTTTGGGGATTGCTTGTTGTTTTTGAATTTTTTTTTCGTCTTTTCTTAAATCTAATTTTCTGACTTTTTTTAGATGGGCATTTTATGGGATTTCTTCTTTTTTGGGGGGACTTTTTACAGTTACTTTTTCACACCTCTTTAAAAATAAATCTTCTGACTGTTGGGCAATTTTGGGGACATTTTATGTTCATTTCTGGGATTTCTTGTTATTTTTTTAACATTCTGTCCTGCCTTTTCTTAAAACAAATTTTATGACTTTTTTCATGGCCATTTTATGGTAATTTTTGAGATTTCTTCTTTTTTGGACATTTTACAGTTACTTTATAAACAGTTTCTTTGATGCCTTTTTAAAAATAAATGTTCTGACTGTTGGGCAATTTTGTGGACATTTTATGTACATTTTTGGGATTTTTTGTTATTTTTGAACATTTTTTTCCTGTTTTGTCTTAAATCAATTACTTTTTATGGGCAGTTTATGGTAATTTTCGGGATTTTTTCTTTTTTTTTACATTTTAAAATTACTTGTTAAACTTTTTATTTATGCCTCTTTAAAAATCAATTTTCTGACTGTTGGGCAATTTCGTGGACATTTTATGTACATTTTTGGGATTTTTTGTTATTTTTGAAATATATTTCCTGCCTTACCTTAAAATCAATTTTTCTGACTTTTTTTATGGGCATTTTATGGTAATTTTCAGGATTTCTTCTTTTTTTTGGGACATTTTAAAATTACTTGTTGAACGTTTTATTTATGCATCTTTAAAAATAAAGTTTTTGACTGTTGGGCAATTTCGTGGACATTTTATGTACATTTTTGGGATTTTTTGTTATTTTTTAACATTTTTTCCTGCCTTACCTAAATAATTTTTTAAGACTTTTTTTTATGGGCATTTTATGGTAATTTTCGGGATTTTTTATTTTTTTTGTACATTTTAAAATTACTTGTTAAACGTTTTATTTATGCCTCTTTAAAAATCAATTTTCTGACTGTTGGGCAATTTCATGGACATTTTATGGCAATTTTCTGCTTTTCATATTTGTTTTTCGACAATTTTACAACTTAAAAATTTGGACACTGAAATTTTTAATATTTAATTATCCATTGTTTGATCGCAATAATTAATTCAGTTAAAGAATATTTAGTAAAAAAATAAAGTTAAATATGTTTTAGAGCTGTTCAACAAATTTTTAATCAGATTAATCGCGATTAATCGCTTCATTAAAAAGCCTTTTTTTTTTTTATCAACATTTTTTTGCAGGCCAAATCAAAATTAATAATGTCTCTGCCTAATACATGACTAACACTTTCACTTTAACAGCACTAATATGTACACCAAAAATTGTTTTTTTTGTGTTTTTTTTAGAGATCCACGGGGAGCCACAGCAGAGAGACCGAATAAGAGCCACAGGTTGACCCCTGACCCCCCGAATCACATAAATCTCTCTCGATAAAAACGTGACGACGTACCCAGAGAGGACGCCGAGCACCAGGTTGAGCATGAAGAAGGAGCCGATGATGATGAGCGGGATGTAGTACATCCAGTTCCAGGCGCTGCCCTCCACGTCGTTACTCTAACAAAAACAAAAAATACACAAACAGACTGGGATGTTGACAAACACACCCGAAAAACTGAAATATAACCCAACAATTTATTGTTTTGGGTTGTTTTATACAAAAAGAGCCAATTTGGGTTGAAGCTAAAAGTTGGATGAAATTGACCCAAGTAGCAAATTCGAGCCTTAATAAAGTCATCAATCGGCAAAAAAAATAAAAAAAAATAAAATAAAAGGGTCGTCTTTTTTTTTTTTTTTTTTTTTGACTCGTTGTGACCCGAGTGAAGCTCTCAAGTGGAGCCTGCTGGAGTGCTGAGTGCTATTAAACTTTCATCGGCCGGAGGTCAGTCTTCATCCCTCAGAGCGGACGTTAAAAATAGAACCAGACGGACCAGAATAGAGGAAGAGGAGGGAGGCGGAGGAAGAGGAAGAGGAAGAGGAGGGCCGACAAAAAAGATCATGCCGATGACGACGATTACAGGACGACGGTTCAAACTGGGTTGCAAATTCCGACACATAAACATACAAATGCTGCTGACGATTCTGATTAATATTACATTTGTACAGAGATGAGTTATGAAGCAAAATGCAGCCAATTCTATCCATCACAGGGGCGGCCATTTTGCCACTTGCCGTCGACTGAAGATGACATCACAGTTGCTCAGGTGAACAACCAATCACAGCGCGTCTTGTTTTCTGAAGCTGAGCTGTGATTGGCTGTTCACCTGAGACCTGAGCAACTGTGATGTCATTTTCACTCGACAGCAAGTGGTAAAATGGCCGCCTTCTGATATTGATAAAAAAAAAAAGATGGATTTTGTTGCTTAACTCATATTCCACAAACACAATATTAACCAGAATACCATATTTAGACTAGTGGGGCTGCAACATGGCCCTGGCTGATCTCTTATACTCTGCTGCCACCTGCTAGCTGTTTTTGTAATAATAATAATAATAACAATAACAATAATAATAATAATAATAATATTGCTTTAAGTGACCTCTTCATGTCAGAAGCTGTATCAAAGCCTTCTGTATGCTCTAGCATTAAAAAAAAAATTTTTTTTTAATAAATAAATAAATAAAAAACATATAAATACGTTTTTGGGAGTGCAGGACAAAGTATTAAAAAAACTTATTTATAAGTTTTCGGGTTTGAATGAGTTAACTCATTTGGTCACAAAAACGTATAAATACTTTCTATTTTAAATATTACCAGTGTCCCAAAGACAAAGACATATTTATAATTTTTTTAATGTCTTTTTTTTTTTTTATGCTAGAGCATATAAAAGGCTTTGACGCAGCCTCTGAACCGCGAAGAATGGTTGAAGCAATGATAGTTATTCCAAAAACGACCAGCAGGTAGCAACAGAGTATAAGAGATCAACCAGGGCCATGTTGCAAACAAGCTCATTTCCCCGCAGTTTCAAACAGATTTGGGAATAATGATGAGACGTAGTTATATTCTGATGCTGGATATATACTTTTTTTTTTTTTTCCCCCGATGAAAGAAGATACTCGAATCTTTCTTTTGGAAATAAACAGCAGTTAGTTACTTTTTTGTTACGTACGACACTGCCCAAACTGTTGTTGTGTTGCAAGCAGCGGACTCACGAAGTAGAGCATCTCGGTCCAGCCCTCCATGGTGATGCACTGGAAGACGGTGAGGACGGCGAACAGGATGTTGTCAAACTGCGTGATGCCGTAGTTGGGCCCGATCCAGCCGTCCCGGCACGTGGTGCCGTTGGGGCACAGCCTGGACGGCAACTTGGCGCCGCACGGAACCTTGTCGACGATATCGCCTGGGGAAAGATCGACTGCTGCGTCTATAGGTCGCTTGCACATCGTAATGCATCATGGGAGTTTTTCCTTCGGGCGCCATATTGGGTGTCCACCGGTTCACAAGGTACACTCGCGAGTTACACGGTAGAGCTTATCAACCTGATGTAATTTTCGCAGTATTTTCACGATTTACCGGAAGATCAAAAACAACGATACAGGCAGAAGGTGTCTCTGTGTGGCGGGATTGATCCTAATTACGTCCTGACCAAGGGTGATTTTTTTTTTTGACGGAGAAAGCTTGCTGGCCAAATGTGACATCTCTGGACATTTTTCCCTACCTCGTGTTGACAACATGCTCCATAACACGCCAACAAATCCCTGGAGGCTTACAATTATTTTGTAAGCGGGTGGATACAGAGTGTAAACTTTAACATCGCATCAGAAGAAACTGTTGCTGTTGCACGTAAGTAAACCACATGGTGTTGGTAATTCTGCACACAAAAATGTTGATTTGTTCTCAGGCTTCCTGTTATCATTGTGTTTACATGCACAGCTAGGTTTACCTGATGTGGTTTTTCTAACAATTTTATAACAGGCAAATATGGCAGAGCGTATAAGAATAAAAAGTAACTATGCACAGCCTCCCCGTGGCTTAATTAAATTTAATGCTACCCTTTCACTAGTTACATGTTACTTAATCAACTTATTCTAAATGGTTAAGGTTAACCACTCTCAGAGGACGTATTTTTAGTTTCAGTTTCCAGTACAATAAAACGTGTTCATGGTAACTACTGAGCATACTGACAGCTTTTCTTATGATCTCACGGTTAAGGAGGCTGTCACAACACCCAATTTCTGTCTGGTGCCAGATGGCAACAATTCCCATCACTTGTCACGACAACACCAATAGTATTACCAGGTATGTATGGCTTTACTTTTTGTAGTTTCTTATTTAATTCTATGTTTCATATTTTCATTACAATGTTTGTAATATTTTCAGATTCAGGCACAGATGAGTTTAACTGGACGGGACTTCTGCGACTTTGTGGTGTGGACAAAGTGTGATTGAGCGAGTCCACCCAGATCGCTCGTTTTGGCCAGTTGGAAAAGCCAGAGTTTTTTTTCCCAAAATCCCCTCCTTACCTGAACTGCTCGGGAGAGCATTTACTAGATCAGCAGTGGACTTCCAGTGTTCCTGCTCAGCCGCTGTCACCTACCACTTGCTCATGTACTTCAAAGATGCGGAATAAAAGTAGTTTTTTGTGCTGCAGCAGATTGTAAAATCAAATGATATCACTTGAAGTGTGCCAATCTAGACTGCCAAAAGGACAGTGGTTTTGTGACAAGTGTGAAACAAGGATTATTGGGAAAACTGCAACACAGTACTGGTACTTGTCTTACATTAAACAAATTTAAAAGAGAGCAACTTTTTCCTCTGTACATAGCATAATGAAAGTCATTGCGTACCCCATCAACATTACATCATACCGTCATCTCAGGATGGTAGGCACCTGTGCTAAAATAAACTACATTAATTAACAGTTCAATTTTTAACCCTGAAATTACTACATCTAATCATTATTCACTTCATTTTTTGTGCTTTTAGAAATAATAGAGATTTATGCCATTACTTTAAGAGGGACCATATTGCACATTGAGTCAAATCCTGTCATTTGTATTATGTATAGCTTTGTAAACAAACCCAACAATAGAATTTGTATAAACACTGCCTTTATTAGCGCCAAACAAACAGTCGCATGTTGTCCTCCTCCAATGCTTTGATGCTCGCCTTCGTTACCATCATGTCATTGGCAATCAAGTCGGTGTGGCATGAGATCCCTAAAGAAAAAAATAAAGAAAAAAAAAATCACAAAAAAATACGGTACCAGTAATAGGTTTAATATAGTAAAGTAGTATAGTTTTTGTCAGTGTAAAAGAAATGTACACATTTTGTTGCATTTTTTAATGTATGAACATTGCTACAGGCAAATACTTATTTCTATAAACACTTCCAAATGTCTCTAAAATATAAGGTGCGTGTACACACACAAACAAAAACACATACATTCACTCATGCATACAATATATCATGTAATGAATTCTGAGTGGCATACCAGAGTCAATGATGTCAGCAGTACTTGAGGGTACAGGTTACTGGAGCCATCTGGCTGCATAACTGCAACAATCTCTGCCACTTCGAGTCGTCTTTTCTTTGCTCGTCTCTCCTGTGCACGTTCATATCTTGGCACCGACTGGGCTGAGACATAGATGTTGTAACTTGGGACCCAACTTTAATGTTGGAGCCCAGTCGGGATGATTGGACAGAAAAACGGGCGCAGGGCGACCTGTTAAAATAAACAAATATATAAACAAATAAAATATGGAAAGACTGGTTATTTTACCACAGTAGGGTGGCCGTGAATAAGTTCTTTAGCATGATGTGTAGGCTACCGGGGCTCTGTTTTCTTGCATCAGCCCCTTCTGTCTCTTTTTTTTTCCAAGTTTACATTTTGCCACCAAAAAACATGTTATCGGCATTAAAAGCCCAAGACTAATCAATCCAATTTCAGCAGTAAACACTTTGCACTAGCACTACTTGGGTGAAAATGTTCGATGTTAGCTTTCGGCTAACGTCCGCTAGCCAGCTTGTACTACCGAACTTGCTTGCTCATGAATCCAAAACATAAGCAACTTGCCCATATATGGGCGGTCGAAACGTTATTAATCCTCATGCATTAAATAAAGGTAAACAAGCTTACCGCTCACAAAGTGATCGCTGCACACACGAGCCCAAAGTAACGACTTCCCTCCGGAGTCCGCACTCCTCTGTCTCCAGGCCCTGGTTCCTAATTATTTTCGGAATTCGGAAAAAAGACCGACCATTTTCCCCCTTGGCTTTGTTCGAACAGCCAACGATACAGCAACAATGTACCATTTTAAACGCAGAAAACAAACGTGATAGATACGTGTTAGACCGAATCGCTACGTAAATGGAGGCCACCCAGCATGGCGACTACGAGAAATCCGAGGCGGAAGTGACGACATGTGCAAGCGACCTATAGACATACGATATACATTTCAGAAATAACAATTACATTAACTCATTTGCTCCCAATAACGTAGAAATACGTTTTTTTAATGTTCTAAGTGTCCCAAAGACGTATTTATATGTTTTTTGTTGTTTGTTTTTTTTATGCTAGAGCATACAGAAGGCTTTGATGCAGCTTCTCAGCTGCAAAGAACAGTTGCAGAAATGGTAGTTATTACACAAACGGCCAGCAGGTGGCAGCAGAGCAAAGGAGATCAACCAGGGCCATGTTGAAAAAAAGCTCAATTACTTCTAACTGATAAAACTTAGCTCTCTTCTAATGCTAATTGCTGCAAAACGGAAACAGATAGAAACATACTTTTTTTTTCCTGATGAAAGAAGAGACTTTAATCTTTCTTTTGGTAGGTTCCATGCTTTTATAGCAATTGAACACAATATTGTGCGGGCCTTGCAAAATCAGTCAAAATCCAGTAAAAACAGCCGGGAGCGAACGGGATTGCGAAATGTGAAAATGGCGGCGAGTGAACGAGTTAAACAAAAAAAAATATATCAACATGCTTGACGGAGGCTCACCCGTAATGTCGTCATAGCAGGTGGTGTGGAACTTGCCCATGTAGAACTCCAGGCCGATGATGGCGAACATGAGGATGGCCACGAACAGCAGCAGGCCGATCTGCAGCAGCGGGATCATGGCCTTCATGATGGACTTGAGCACCACCTGCAGGCCTGGAGGTCACACGGACGGCGACGTTGAGAAGGAACCCTCGAGAAGTCAGCGCGCGAAGGTTTTTTTCGCGCACTTACTGGGAATTCCCGACACCAGTTTGAGAGGCCGCAGCACTCGCACGGCTCGGAGCGTCCTCAGGTCGATGTAAGAGCGCAGAGATGATAAAATTCTGTGAGACGACAAGAGGGAGGAAAAAAATTCATAAAAAGGACCAATGACAGTCCAATGGCAGTTTGGAACGTACAACCCACGACACGCTTAGGACCGCCCACTCATTTGAATAACATTTCGACTTGGCAGAACGGACCAAAACTGCCAAAATTAAAATTAAATACATGACTCAATAAATAAATAAATAAATGACTAAGTAAATAAATATATGACTAAAAGTGAAAATTAAACGGATATAAAAAATATATAATTCAAAAATTAAATACAAACGTATTTATTTATGTAAAAATATTTTTTGTTCTTTTTATTAGAAAAAAAATATAATTAAAAAATTATATTAAAAAATATATATAAATATACATAAATGGAAATAAAAAGAGCAATATATATATATATATATATATATATATATATATATATATATATATATATATATATATATATATATATATATAAATTTTTTATTTAATTTTGGAATTCTATTTTTAATATCCGTTTTTATTTTATATATCCATTTATATTTAAGTTTTTTGGATATAATTTTCGAATGATTTTTTTTTATATCTGTTTTTAGTTTCACTTTTAGTCATATATTTATTTATTTAGTCATTTATTTATTTTGAATTTTGGCAGTTTTGGTCCTCCATATGCAATTATTTTTTGTCATGGTCCTCTAACCCATGTATTTTTTTTTAGACCACAAAAACAATAAATTAATCTGTAATACAAAAAAAATAAATAAATAAAAATGAAATCAGGTAAAATATACAAAAGTGCTCGCAACATCACAAAACTCAACTTACAAGTATGACGTAAAAACATGAGTCATAAAATCAGATTACACCTAACAAATGGGCTGGTTACCCAATAATTGAACTTGAGAAGTAAAACTAAACAACGGAGATAATGCGGTTGCACAAGTGCGCACACCCTCTTCTAACTGCGGGCTTGGCAGCTCTGCTCCTCCTCCTCCGTTGTGGTCTCGACAAGTCTTGTTGCTAATTCCAGTAAGAGGTCATTTATTACCAGACGCCATACCGGCAGCCAAGGCCCTCATTCCCTCGATGGCTTTATAACTGCCTCGCTGCTAAAGGCCGGACCAAAAAAAAACACGAGCGCTCAGCAAGAAAAATAAATAAATAAGCAGACAGCCCGGGGCCGATGGCGCGAAGCTTCTGGCGAGGGCTCCGTGACTTCACTCGTCGTTGCGTTCACCGGCCTCAAAGTAAAAAGTCGACTTCCTCATGTCTGTTTATCGGCGTCTCCGCGGAATGTCAGCGTTCATCCAAGCGAGACGAGCCAAAAAGAAAAAACAAACCGACAGGATGCAGTCGCCCCTGGCAACGGACCAGCCTGCTTGCACTACGCAGGAGTGACCACTAGGGGGTATCTCAGCAAGTAGAGACTGGACTGCAAGCTATGATTTTAGTGGAGTTGGGCAGCATTCAAGGGGATAAATGAGTTGATAAAGGCAATCAAAACGAGTGGATTATTTATTATATTGATATATTCCAGACAGTAGGTAGCTGCCCATGAATCTCCTCACACTGGGAACATCTCATTTATCTCTCAAAAACAACTAAATGGCCACCATGAGCCCAAAACGGTTGCTGGGAAAATGGCCAATTTGAACCAAAATGGCGGACTTCCTGTGTCCTTTCCAAAATGGCTTCTTGAGGCTTTTTTGTAGGCCTCCTCATGATAGACATGGCTACCAAATTCCATGTTGCTAAGTGGAACTGGCTTCAATAACAGAATTTTCCAAACAGCTCGTCTTTTAAGACCCCTGGAAAATTTAGCGTAAAATGGACACTTTGTACCAAAATGGCAGACTTCCTGTGTCCTTTCCAAAATGGCTTCTTGAGGCTTTTTTGTAGGCCTCCTCATGATAGACATGGCTACCAAATTTCATGTTGCTAAGTGAAACTGGCTTCAGGAACTGAATTTTTGAAAAGACCCCTGGAGTGGAACTACACCCTTAAAAAAAAAAAAATCCAAAATGGCAGACTTCCTGTGTCCTTTCCAAAATGGCTTCTTGAGGCTTTTTTTGTAGGCTTCCTCATGTTAGACATGAATACCAAATTTCATGTTGCTAAGTGGAACTGGCTTCAAGGGCAGAATTTTCCAAAACGGCTCATCATCATCAAAATTTGGCTAAAATGGCCATTTGAAACCAAAATGGCAGACTTCCTGTCATGACAGACACGTGTATCAATTGTATGATGCTCCGTGTCTTCAGTGGCAAAATTATTAAAAAAATAAAAATAAAATATATATATCCAGTGGGCACACGTTACAAATTTGTGTTTTTCAGTTACCCGGGTTTGCTGCAATCCTCCGCCGGCCTCCCTCACTGCTTAATGGATAAACGACACTCGAGGGAATTCCCCGGTGACAGGATGGATAGTGGGCATCTCCCCCGAGGCGGCGGGTGAGACGAGCGTGGGCGGATGAGAAGAAAAGTGATATTCCCGACCGTCCAAAGTGTTACATTCCATTGCTGTGTTAAGACGTAGTGATGACAGAGCCGGCAACGGCTGGGAAACACCTTGCAGTCGCACGCAAAAAAAAAAAAAAAAAAATGGCACTGCTTGACATAAGAGTTGCAAATGTCCTTAAAAATGTTCTAGTCTTGATTTTGGTCTCATCTCCAGACAATATGACCAGAAACAGGTAGGATCTCGACTTGAGCAGGTGCAAACTTTATGACATCATAAAGTGCGGACCCACCCCCGCAGACTAAACGCACGCCCAGTTTCTCTGAGACCTCCATCTGATAGTGACAAAAGTAGTCTTTATCAGTAAACATTATGTCCATATGAATTCAAAGGAATCAATTATCATTCACATTTGCAATGCCAATTGGCAACGGTCAATTGGCTCTTATAATCCCAGAAAGGTTCAGGCTGACACTTGTGTAAACTACAAGTAAAACTTTTGCACTATTGAACCTAACTGAACAAATAGTATAGAGGCTAGTGTGCTTGATCTGTAAGCAGCCAGTCCCTGGTTCGAGACCAGCTCTTCTTTTTTTCCGGCTCTTCCCCTCCTCCTGCACAATTTCTTGCGGTAAGGAGCGGTTTTGTTTCAAATGTTTATCGATGGCCTGCATTCAGAGTTTCAACAGCAGACTGCAGTTGGCTCGCCGGGGGCGCGGCAATCGGAGAGGCGGGGTTTGACTGAACCGGGCGTTTTACTTTGACTTATAATTTGATATTTTCATTATTTTTGATGAACAATTAGTACATTTAAAAACACATTTCGCAACTTGCTGTCAACTGAAAATGACATCACAATGTGCTCAGGGCTCAGATAGCCAATCACAACTCAGCTAGTGAATGTCACATGACCAAACCTAGAAAACAGTCTTGGTTTGGTCTTGTCTTCCAAATACATGAATGGAACTTGGACTTGAACTTGAAGACTAGGACTGGAATTATCCCTCAAAAACTGGACTGAACTTGAGCCTTAAGATACTGGACTCAGACATGTCCTTTAAAGTCCCAAAGACCGAACCAGGATTAGGATGTGAAATTTGAAGACAATAGGACTTAGCTAAGACTAGAGATGTTGCTTTAAGCCTTGAACCAGATCTTGGACTTGGCGAGGGTGGTGGGGCTCCCTCGCCGCCTCCCTTCGGCCAGGTCTCTCCCCGCTTCACGTCTCCGTTGCCACGGCAACCACCGAGTCCTCTCTTGCTCTCTGAGTCTCCACGGTTACCAGCATGCTCCCATTCACAAGCGTTGCCACGGCAACGCGGCTCGGGCCTCATTGATGGAATCTCGCCATCGCCGCGGCAACAGCGGCAGGAAGCGCGCGGGGTCCCCGAGCGATTGATTTTCTGCGACGGCCGTCCTCCACCGCCGGACGCCCCCCCCCCCCCCCCCCCCCCCGTCCCCCACCCCCGCGCCGCCCCGCCCCTCCCGTCCCATCCCCACACGCACGCATGCACGCACGCGTTCACATCACCGTGTGTGTGCGTGCGTGCGTGCGCATATTGTAGATGTGGGGGTGGTGGTGGTCCTCAGTCGGGGATATTGAGGGGACAGAAGCTCACACTGCGTTGACACATGGCACTCCCACAATGTTTACACCGCGCACACGCGCGCGCACACGCACGACGGTGACGGCGCACACGAACAAGGTACACGATTGAGCTCATGCATATTTGAACAACAAGCACACGCAAAGCGTAAACAAACGGGATAGGCTGCATTAGGGGCATTGCCCCACCAGGTGCCGCTGTTTTTCTGAGTTAATACAGAGCAAAATCTGTGAAATTGTTTGATTCCAAGATGGAAATGGAGACTTTTTTTTTTTTTTTCATCTTAATTAAATGTTTTGTATGTTTTTTTTTTTTAAATTTTTAGATTTAGTTTACATTTATTGAATTTATGTTTCATTTGATTATTATTTTACTTTTTAAAAACAGGAATATTTAAATACATTAAATGAAAATGAGAATAATAAAATAAATATTTCGTCTTCAACAAATATATTTTATTTAATTGATAATTAAGTTTACATAAAAATATGTAATTATTTAAACAGAAACAACGCAACCAATACAAAGTTATGGAAAAACAAATTTTCTAAAAATTGCAAGGCTAAAATTTAAAGAAAATATTTGTAAAACTGGAATCATTTTTGAATAGTTTTGTTTATAGTTTCATCCTTAAAATACACCATTGAATTACAATGAAGTTTAATTTAAATACATTATAATTTAATATTTTGTACATTTTCTTTTAAATTTTCAGATTTAGTTTACATGTATTGAATTTAACCCTTAAAATACCCCATTGTATGACAATGAATTTTAATTTAAATACATAATATAAAATTATATAATATTTATAATTAATTTCAAGACTGAAAAACTGTACATGCTGGGGGTGTATTTAAATATGAAACATTTATGTATGTAAATATCGCTGGCGTCGGTCTTTCTGTCTGCCCGCACAATTTGGCAAATTTCATATTTTTTCCAAAAATCAATACTTTTGGCCAGTCCACGTGTGGGTGTCGTTTTTTTTTTGTTTTTTTTTAACTACCAAAAAAGTTACCAAGCGAACAAAATCAGACATCCACATGCTGCTTCGCCCGCTCTTAAGACATTATGATTGATTTTCACATTTTGTCCATTTCGAAAGCATTTTTTCACACAAATACGCAAATCTCCCCCCCCCCCCCATGACTGTTTAGGGGGGGTTGTAAGGGTGCGAGTTGAACGGGAGGGCTTGGGAGTGTCAGGCTTTCCTTGACGAAGCTTTCACGGGGCGGAAGCACTCTGCCGCTCCCGACCGCATCTCTCCACCCTCTTCATTTTCTCACTCGGCCATTATTGCTGAGCTCAGCCGAGTGCTAACGCGCGCGCGATGAACCCCCCCCCCCCCCTCGGCCGGCGCACTCCCGCCGTCTCCGATCCCGTCGCCTCGTCAAACGGCTCCGAAATTGCTCTTGAACCTTCCCAATCGAGACTTGGCGGGAAGTGCTTAGACTGTCACTATGAGGGGGAAATGAAGGTGAGGCATAAAAAAAAATGCCAAACTGCCTCAACTTGTATCCTGTTTAAGTTAGAAAATTAGTTTTTTTTTTTTTTTTTTTTTAATTGATTGGCGTGAAACTGGCTGGACATGCCAGTCGGACTTAAAAGTCGCATTGTGTCTCGAATTTACTTCATAAGCATTCCACATGCATTCAAATCTTAGCATTCAGCGATTCAACTTTCAGCATTCCCACACAATTTCTCCAGAAATTGCACATAGTCTAGTTGTGGGAATGCTGAAGCATTCCCATACATGTTATTTTTATTCTCCACACTTTTTTGCCGGGTAGCAACTCATACATAAGACTTCCAATTTATACGGTTCAAATTTCAACTTGATTAAAAAATTCACACCTTCCGAGGTATATATCGTCTGATTCCACATTACTTACGGTAGGTGCAAAATTTAACATTAAATCTCAACTTTTCCCCCATTCAATGGGACAAACATTTTCTAAATATCACTTTCCACGCCCACTTCCAGACATATAACATCACAATTTCTAGGTTGGTAAAGTGCATTGTCCAGTAACCAGGAGGTCTAAATTTCAAAATTCATCTCTCGATTTACTTCATAAGCATTCCACGTGTATTCAAATCTTAGCATTCAGCTTTCAGCATTCCCACGCAATTTCGCATCCTGTCCAAATCCGATATGAAACTACTTTGAAACAGGAAGTCGGCCATTTTGGTTTGAAGCAGCCATTTTAGATGACCATTTCGGCATTTGGCCAAAACATGCCGGCCAAATGTCAGTCATGTTGGCTCGCTTTAGGGGCAGAATTAAGAGGGAAAAAAGAAATTCCAGAACCTGTCACCAAGCCATATTTGGTCGTCACACAAATGTACATCTTCACTTTAGACGCGCACGCACCTGCAACATTTACTGATCTTGCCAATCAGTTGTTGGCCTAAAAGTGGACGACGTTGGAAGTTATGCGCGCGCTGCAACCTTTTAGCTGATGGCGTTGCTTGGAGGGCAGAGAGGACGGTCGACGAGAGAACCACGCCGCCGTAAATGACTGCAGAGCAATAAAGCTAATTGAAGTGATGGCAAAGGGACAATTTCCAGCCAGGTACTCGCTCACTCTCACTCTCTCTCTCTCCTCTCTGACCTCATTTTGCTGGACGTCATGTCCCGGCTACTGTCGCCACGGTAACCCCTTTGCGCGTACACGGCTTGATTTAAGGGGGACATCTTGTGCTTGTCCTGCTTCGAAATATCCTGCATGCGAGCTTGCAAAGTTATTCATAGTCTGGCCAAATTCAAGTTGACAATAAGTGGCCTTTTGTTTTTGGTGTCGATGACAGTGGAGAAAATGTACGAAGGGAAAAAAGTTACATGTCCAAAATTATTCATACAGGATAAATGATGAAATAAATAAATGACTAAATAAATAAATAAATAGACTACATAAATGACTAAATAAATAAATAAATGACTAAATAAATGACTAAATAAATAAATGACTGAATACATATACAAATGACTAAATAAATATATAAATAAATGACTAAATAAATAAATGACTAAATAAATATATAAATAAACGACTAAATAAACAAATGACTAAATACATAAATGAATAAATGACAAAAAGTGAAAATAAAAACAGATTTATTTCCATTTATATATTTATTTAAATATATATATATATATATATATATATATATATATATATATATATATATATATATATATATATATATATATATATATATATTTTTTTTTTTTTTTGGATGTAATTTTCTAATTTTTTTTAAATTAATTTGAATTTTCACTTTTACTCATTTATTTATTTGGAATTTTGCCAATTTTGGTCCTCCATATTAAACTGCTTTCAGGGGCTGTATTTTCAAAATGTACACAATGCTCATATTCGGATCATTGCGCTGCATAAAATTGTCAGTAGACGAAAAACCGAAAAAAAAATCAATCCTAAGAACAACCTTTACCGCGTGAAGCCTCTGGGCTTTACGATATCCCACCAGCGGGTGAAAGTTTGTTTAAATAGGAGCGCACAAAAACAGGACATTGCGACAAAAAACCAAAACCAAAACAAAACAACGCGCAATCATAAAAACGCCCCCGCTGAAAGATTCTTTCTATATGAATAAACATGAAGACTGAAGGGCCATAAATTGGCCATATAGTCCATGCATAGTAATTGTGCGTTTCCCTTTGAAGTGTTGCGCTGGTGCGTATGTGTGCGTGCGAGAGCAGAGCAGAAGATAACAGCAGTGTGCAGGCTTCGCTGGCGGCTGATTGATCACGAGGAGCAGCCGAAAAGCAGGTTACTGCAGCACTCGCTTGGAAATGCACGCACACACCCTCCCCTCCGCCCTTTCCGCCCTTTCCTTCCATCTCCATCTTTGCCTCGCCTCCTTCCTCAGATGCTCTCTGGCTCGCCGCGCATCACTCTCGCTGCCTCGCCCTCCTCCCTTCCGTCCGTCCGTCCGTCCGTCCGTCCCGTTCCGGGGAGCTCGAGGGGAAAACGGAGAGAGACGTCACGTCACGTCACGTCACGTCCGCCTCTTCGTCACCCTCCTCTTCTCCTTCTCGGCGTTATTTACAGTTTGTCCGGGCCTGATTGCGGTGGTGTGGGGGAGCCAGAGCGAAATTACGGAGGACCAAAATTCAAGTGACTAAAAGTGAAAATTAAAATGGATATAAAAAAATGTAATTCGAAAATTGTATTTAAAAATAAATAAATAAATAAATATATATATATAAATACATTGGCATTTAATTTTTGAATTACATTTTTTATTTATATAATAAAAATGAATTTTCAAAATATAATTCAAAAATGAAATATTAATGTATTTATTTATATATATATATATATATATATATATGCTCTTTTAATTCATTTGCTCACAATAACTTATAAATATGTTTTTTATATAATGTTTTAAGTGTCCCAAAGACGTATTTATACGTTTTTTGTTTTGTTTTTTGTTTTTTTTATGCTAGAGCATACAGAAGGCTTTGATGCGGCCTCTCAACTGCAAAGAACGGTTGCAGAAATGGTAGTTATTACACAAACGGCCAGCAGGTGGCAACAGAGCAAAGGACATTACATGACATGACGTCACATACGTGCAAACAAATTTCGTAAATGAGCAAAGCACTTAAATATAGGCAAACTACCTTTACATCATGACACCAATCCATACTATTAGCTATGCTAGCATAAAAAATGTGCTAGCACAAACTGACATGACGTCACATATGGGCAAACAAATTTCATAAATGAGCAAAGCACTTAAAACATGAATTAAAATACTAAACAAAAACAAACCACCTTGATATCAACACGCCAATTTATACTATTAGCTGTGCTAGCATAGAAAAATATGCTAGCACAAACTGACATGACGTCACATACGGACAAAACTAATATCGTAAATGAGCAAAGCACTTAACTCATTCACTGCCTTTGACAAGTATACTTGTCAATTGTATTTTTTAGAGCGGTGCTAAATGGGGGCGAATCTGAGCATGCTCCACTGTAAATATCAAACTTGGAAACAACTTTACTGATGCCCAACCACCGGTAGATGACATCATTGCCCCATTTTATAGGAAATAAACACAATTTCAGAGTCAATGGGAGAAATGGCTGTATTTTGGCAAACCTACATTTTTCTGCTGTCAATTATAAAAGAACGGGACGGGACAAAAAGTAGGGAGTCTATTCTGTTATTTGGTAGATTCGGTTTATATATAATTAGTGAATGTAATATCACGTGAGTACTGGAAATGTAAAAATTTTCTATAATGACTGGCAGTGAATGAGTTAAAACAGTAATTAAAATACTAAACACAAACAAACCACCTTGACATCAACACGCCAATCTATACTATTAGCTATGCTAGCATAGAAAAATGTGCTAGCACAAACTGACATGACGTCACATATGGGCAAACAAATGTCATAAATGAGCAAAGCACTTATAACAGTAATTAAAATAACAAACACAAACCGCCTTGACATCAACACACCAATCCATACTATTAGCTATGTTAGCAATAGCTGCTAGCATAAAAAATGTGCTCGCACAAACTGACACGATGTCACATACGGGCAAAACAAATTTCATAAATGAGCAAAGCACTTAAAACAGTAATTCAAATATGAAACACCAACAAACCACTTTGACATCAACACGCCAATCCATACTATTAGCTATGCTAGCATAAAAAAAAACGTGCTAGCACAAACTGATATGACATCACATATGGGCAAACAAATTACATTACATAAAAAAAACAGCTACGTGAACAACCTCACAACCAAAAAGACTATTATTAAGTTCAACATGACACCAAAAGCGTATTTGGCTCATCAGTTAGCATTTTTAGCATTGTGTTTAATCTGCAGGCAAATACACACTTTCATCTTCGCGTTTCAGCACAGATTTTTTCATTCATGGTCATGCATGGCCGAATGAGCGCTTTTTCTGAGCCGTTTCCGTAACGGCGAGCCCGTAACCGCTGACCCCGCCACCCCCCCCCGCCACAACCCTCGTGTCGCCTCGCCGAGATGACATTTCACTTTGGCCCGGCGGATGCTCCCCGCGGCGGCGCTCAGATCGCGCCGCCGAGGGGGCGTGTGCACGTACGTACGCGGGGTCCCTCATCAGAGGTGCGCGCCACGCCGTGTCAAAGCAGGACCGCTGCTGTGTGTGCGCGCGTGTTGTTTGTCGCTCCCTTGACAAACGCTGTATCTTGTTACCATCTACCATCCGCCACCATCCTCCCCTGTTCTCTCCTGGGCCACCATATTTAGATCACGCGACAAATACACACACTCGCGCTCACAAACGCCACTTGCCGCCTACACACGATAATAATAATAATAATAATAATAATAATAATAATAATAATAATAATAAGAAGAAGAAGAAGAAGAAGAAGAAGAAGAAGAAGAAGAAGAAGAAGAAGAAGAAGAAGAAGAAGAAGAAGAAGAAGAAGAAGAAGAAGAAGAAGAAGAAGAAGAAGAAGAAGAAGAAGAAGAAGAAGAAGAAGAAGAAGAAGAAGAAGATGATGATGATGATGATGATGATGATTTGGGAGTTTATTTACATATAATAAAAAATGAAAGGAACACGAAATATATGGTAATTTAATCTCATATATTCTCCCTTTTAAAAAAAAGAATCAGAAGTTAAAGTGTGAGAAAATTTTTCAGAAACTAGTCTGTATTTTCTTTTTTTTAATAATATTTTTCATTAATTTAATTTATTCTACTGTATTGGCCACAATGGAATGCAAAATTCTAATTGTGGGAATGCTGAGCATTGTTGTTTCTAACCTTTATTATTTCAGGCACTTTTTTTTTCCCCCCGCTCACTTTTTAGCCATGCAATAACGCATAGATAATACTTCCAATTTACACCTTTCAAATTTCAACCTGCTTCAAAAATTTGACGCCTTCCGGGGTATATAACGTCTGATTCCGTATTACTTACAGTATTCGCACAATTTAACGCTAAATATAAACTTTCCCCATTCATTTTCAATGGGACTGACATTGAACTTTTTCTAAGTTCCACTTTCCACGCCCACTTCCATACATGCAACTGATCATCATTACCAGGTGTCTGATACTGCTCAGTGGCACAGTTATTATCCTCTGTTTAACACGCGTTATATTTAATACCTTTAATTTAAATTTCAATGATACGTTCACTGGCATTCAGCAAGACATCCTTCACTACCATTTCACAACACTTCAACGATGACGCTCAGTGGCTAGTGCGGCGGAACTTTGACTGGTGAACAGGAGGCGATGGTTCGAATCCCACTTGAGACAAGTTTTGTTTTTAATTCATTTATTGTTTTTATTCATTTATTATTTAACTATTGTTTAAAAAATTGTAATTTTCACATAATTTATCTTTCAATTGAGTTCATAAGCACATGCACTCAGGTAATAGTATTCGGCTGTTCAGCATTCCCACGCAATTTCTGCAGAAATTGCACTTTGTCTAGTTAACATAAGCCCTTTAAAACTAAAAAGTAAAATTTTCCGTAGTTCGAAGTGGATGCTTTGAATCCAACCGGAACTCGTACGCTGACGTCAACACGAGTAGGGAACGGGGATTTTGAGTGCCAGTTCTCGGATTTTGCATTTTTTTTTCCCCCCCCTAAAAATTGCGACTTACATTCCAGAGCAATTTATAGATTCATATACTTTATAGATTAATAGAAATACAGAAAACAGAATATTGTTTTTAGGCTAATGAAGGAGCATAGACTATAATATTACAAAGAATATTTTTCTCTCTCATTTCAAAACTTAGTCACAAATGAACCCAGTCCCTTTGAAATCGCACATGAAGACCTAGCATAAAAATGTAAAAAAAAAAAAACAAACAAGACAAGAATTGAGCCAACTCACCCAGTGAGCACGACCACAAAGTCCATAACGTTCCAGCCGTTGCGCAGGTACGAGCCCTTGTGCAGCGCGAAGCCCAGCGCCAGGATCTTGATGCCCGACTCGAAGCAGAAGATGGCGATGAAATAGGGTTCCGTGTCCTCCTGCGGTGGCAGGAAGTGGGGGGGGTCAGAAACAGGAAGTGAAGACCAGCGTAAGGCCGCCCAAATTGGCATCGGAGCGTATTTTTTGCGCATTACCAGTCGCTCGGACAGCGGCGTCTTGTCGTCGTCGGGCAGGTGCTGCTCCAGTGCCAGCACGATGCAGTTGGCGATGATTGTGGTGAGGATCATCCATTCGAAGGGAGTGGCGGCCGTTCGGTTAAGGTAAAAAAAAAAAAAAACATACTGGGGCATACACACTGGTAAATGACAGTCCATTCAAGTCATGAAAATAAGATTTCAAGTTTCAATGCCATAATGAGCTTCCTGTCCATTTTCTGGCATGAGAATTTTTTTGTTGGTCTCGTCATGACAGAAATGTCCACCATGTTTCACAATGCTAAGTTGAATTAGCTTTGGGGTCTATCAGTGAAGTTTAGTTTATATTTTAAAGGGGTTTGTAAATTGACAAAATAACTCTAGAACAATTGTTTTGACAGCAAATAGCAGACTTGTTGTTGATTTTTGGTCATGGCTTTTTGAGACTTTTTTTGTTGGTCTAGTCATGACAGACATGTCCACCAAGTTTCACAATGCTAAGTTGAACTAGCTTTGGGGGCTATCAGTTAAGTTTAGATTTTAGAGGCCTGTTAATTGACAAAATAACTAACTCTAAAGCAGTTATTTCGACAGCAAATAGCAGACTTCTTGTTGATTCTTGGTCATGGCTTTTTGAGACGTTTTTGTTGGTCTAGTCATGACAGACATGTCCACCAAGTTTCACAATGCTAAGTTGAACTAGCTTTGGGGGCTATCAGTTAAGTTTCGTTTATATTTTATAGTGGCTTGCAAAATGAAAAAAATAAATCTAAAACATTTTTTTTTTTTTTTTTACATCAATAACAGACTTCCTGTTGATTTTTGGTCATGGCTTTTTGAGACTTTTTTGTTGGTCTAGTCATGACAAACACGTCCACCAAATTTCACAATGCTAAGTTGAACTAGCTTTGGGGGCTATCAGTTAAGTTTAGTTTATATTTTTAAGGGTTTTGTAAATTGACAAAATAACTCTGAAACCGTTGTTTTGACAGCAAATAGCAGACTTACCGTTGATTTTTGGTCATGGCTTTTTGAGACTTTTTTGTTGGTCTAGTCATGACAAACACGTCCACCAAATTTCACAATGCTAAGTTGAACTAGCTTTGGGGGCTATCAGTTAAGTTTTGTTTATATTTTACAGAGGTTTGTAAATTGACAAAATAACTCTAAAACAGTCGTTTTGACAGTAAATAGCAGACTTCCTGTTGATTTTTGGTCATGGCTTTTTGAGACTTTTTTTGTTGGTCTAGTCATGACAGACACGTCCACCAAATTTCACAATGCTAAGTTGAACTAGCTTTGGGGGCTGAATTTTCAAAACTTCTCGTCCGCGCTACTGGACGAAACAAATTTGCACCAGGGTGAAACTTTGCTGACTTGCTCCGCCTACCCGCAACAGCAAATCTTTGACCTGCCTTGTAATTTAGCGTGGTCCAATTGTCGACTATGCATGGTTCAATTTTGGGAGCAGTTTATCCTTTAACACATTCATTGTCAGACCAGCAAAAAAAATGCATCATTTGACGTCTTTTCCCGTCCATGGCAGTGAATGAGTTAAAGTGGCCTGTAAATGGACAAATAAGTATAAGTATTTATTTATTTATTTATTTATATTTAGTGTCTGGTACACGCACATCAAATTTGGTAGCAATCGCACAAAGTCTCGAGAAATAGCTTCCTTTGAAAGACTCCTGCAAAATTGCCTCTAAAATGGCCGTTTCAAATCAAAATGGCGACTTCTTGTGTCTTTTCAGGCAAGTCTGCTAGAATGTTTTTTTTTGTGAGTCTACCCATGCTGACCAAATTTCATGCAACCAAGTTTGGGTTGGGTGAATTTTTCAAAACCAAACCAAATTCCAGTTCTCACCAAAGTGACCTCAAAAATATGACACCTTCAAACCAAAAATGGCCGACTTCTTGGGACATCTTTGTGGGTCCACTCGTGATCGACTGACTTCAGGTGCTGAATTTTCCACAACTCTTTTTTTTTTTTTTTTTTTTCTCACACAACCGCACAGAAGCAACAACTAAGTGTTTGCTTGTAACGTGCGCACGCACACGTCTATGTGTGAGTGTATATGCGAGAGTCCACGCCTGAGTAATGGCCGCCGGAGGGGCTAAAACGATGACTGGATGCATCCAGACAGATCAAGCCTGCGCCTAATTGGCCACTCATTATCCTGTTAGCTTAGCGCGTACGCATGCGTGTGTTTATGCGCGCGCGCGTAGCAGACGGCGAGTTGACGCTGACCCGACGGCGGCCTCGGTCGCGCCTTTGACGCGAGAGGATGAGACGGGTGCGTGCGTGTGAGACGCTAACAAGCGCGCGCGCGCGCGCGGAGAGTAAACGTGCCGGGTCACAACTTTGCGGTGCGTCTCGATGTTTTTAATCCCTTGCTTGCTGCGCGTGTGCTACATGCTAGCCTGCTTTAGCATCTATTATTCAGGAGACACTCTGCTGGCCTAACAAGCTGCTGAAAGCAGGAGGTAACACACCCTCCGTGTGTGCGTGCGCGCGCGCGCGCGTGCGCGGCGCCCCTCCCGACTTTCTTCGTTCACGTGTTCGTACTTTGTATTTTCTAGTCGTACGGAGACGTGCTAACAAGCATCCTCGCAGCCTCATGCTAGCTCAGCGGCCGTAAAGCTGTCGGCAGGAGTGATGGCCGACCAGACAACACGCGCAAACACGTACGTTTGTCTTTGTATCATCGTGGGGACTTCTCATTCAAGTCATCTTTATTTATATTGCGCTTTCAAACAGCCTTAGCTGTCACAAAGCGCTAACGTAACATCAATTGACATAACGCCTTACTCTCACCTCAACCATCACCCAATTCACACCTAAACTAAAACCAAGTCTTGACCCTCAAAAAGAGGTCTGAATTTTTTTTTCCACCAACAACAATTTCCGGGGTAATTAACACATTCACTGCCAATCCAGGAATAAAATATTGACATTGACGTCTTTTTCCGTCAATGGCGGTGAATGAGTTAAATTCCCCAGGGGCCATCCAAAGTACTAAATCAGGAGCAGGGTCTTGCTGAGCCAGGCAGGAAACTTTTAAGGGTGTTATGTTCTGGAGCTGGATCCCATAAACGCAAATACAAATAAGATTTTAACTCTGTATTCGCATAACATCAAGAGGCGTAGAACAAACTTGACTAGACGAGAAACAGCGAGAATGTATCGAGAATCACGAGACGCTAAGCTAACTTGGGCTGCGGAGTTGTGCTTGTTTTGTGCGTATTCGTGACGAAGGCTCAGGAAATGAGGACTTGGGAAGTGAGGACAAGCGTGACATCAGCACCTTCGACGTTAGCACGCGCGCGCTCCATGTGCATGCATACAATGCTGCTGCGCCGGTGACTCATCAAGCCAGTGAATCACGCAGATCTGATTTCGAAACAGACCGTCTCTCTCGCTGACACACACGCGTGCGCGCAAGCGGCGGACGTGTTATACTTGGAGGAGGCGTAAAGATGTTAGGCCGAGATCACGGGGCGCCCAAAACTTTTAACCTCATTCAGAAAGGTGGATGGATGCAAGGGCCACTTTGGAATTCGTTCACTTGAATTTATCAAACGGGTTAAAAAAAACAAAAAAAAAAAAAACAATCAAAGATTGAACATTTATTTTGAAATCCTCTACCACGAATGTAAATAAAAAGTCTGTACATCCCAGTTCAATTGGCAGACTAAGGTAGAATATTTCAAAAACTTTCGCACCATTAACATGACTTTTATAACTCAACTACCAAAAAAAAAAAAAAAAAAAAAAAAAAAAAAAAAAAAAAAGTGGTAATGTGGTAGCACAAGTGTGCACACCCTCTTACAACTTAAATGTTACATTAACCTCAAGAGTTTGTTGAAAATTGGATGGCCATTTGTTGGTGGCAATAAAACTTGCACGTGAATATAATCTTATTTTGTGCAATATTCATGTTGGTGAAAAATGATTTTAATGTCCAAACACAAACACAATTTTCGCCAAAATGAACCCTAAAATGTCAAATTGACAACAAAATGGTGGACTTCCTGTGTCTTTTGGGGCATGGCTTCTTGACATTTTTTGTGGGTCTGCTGACGATAAACATGTCAACCAAATGTCATGTTACCAAGCAGAATTTTCAAACATGCCCATTTGGGTCAAAAGGACCCTAAAATAGCAAATTGAAAACTAAATAGTGGACTTCCTGTGTCTTTTTGGGCATGTCTTGTTAACATTTTTTGTGGGTCTACTCATGATAAACATATCGACCAAATGTCATGTTGCCAAGTGACACTGGCTTCAGCGGCACAACTTTCAAAAATGTTGATTTGGGTCCAAATTACCCGAAAATGGCCAATTCAAAACAAAATGGCTGACTTACTGTGTCTTTCTCAACTTCTTAAGACTTTTTTTTTTTGTGGGTCTACTCATGATAGACGTGCCTACCAAATGTCATGTTAACAAGCAGAATTTTCAAACATGCCAATTTCGGTCAAAATGACCCTAAAATGGCAAATTGAAAACAAAATGGTGGACTTCCTGTGTCTGTTTGGGCATGTCTTCTTAACATTTTTTGTGGGTCTACGCATGATAAACATGTCGATCAATGTCATGTTGCCAAGTGACACTGGCTTCAGTGGCAGAACTTTCAAAAATTTTGATTTGGGTCCAAATTACCCGAAAATGGCCAATTCAAAACAAAATGGCTGACTTACTGTGTCGTTCTCAACCTTTTCAGACTTTTTTTTTGTGGGTCTACTCATGATAGACGTGCCTACCAAATGTCATGTTAACAAGCAGAATTTTCAAACATGCCAATTTCGGTCAAAATGACCCTAAAATGGCAAATTGAAAACAAAATGGTGGACTTCCTGTGTCTGTTTGGGCATGTCTTCCGAACATTTTTTGTGGGTCTATGCATGATAAACATGTCGATCAATGTCATGTTGCCAAGTGACACTGGCTTCAGTGGCAGAACTTTCAAAAATTTTGATTTGGGTCCAAATTACCCTAAAATGGCCAATTCAAAACAAAATGGCTGACTTACTGTGTCGTTCTCAACCTTTTCAGACTTTTTTTTTGTGGGTCTACTCATGATAGACGTGCCTACCAAATGTCATGTGACCAAGCAAAATTTTCAAACATGCCAAATTAGGTTAAAATGACTCTAAAATGGTAAATTGAAAACAAAATGGTGGACTTCCTGTGCCTTTTTGGGGCATGTCTTCTTAACATTTTTTGTGGGTCTACTCATGACAAGTGTCGATTTTTGCCAAAATGACCCAATAATGGCCAATTCAAAACAAAATGGCTGACTGACTGTCTTTCTCAATGTCGTGAGAGTTGTTTTTGTTTGTTTTTTTTGTTGTTTTTTTTAACTATGGCTTTCACAAACAACTTTCCTTGCTTTCCGTGTACTGTAAATGTAAAAAAAAAAAAAGGAATATTCCAACAAGCTTAGATGATTAAAGCTTAGTGTGATGCTAACGCCTTTAACTCGCTAAGCTCTGCCATCTTTCCTCTTTTCATATTTAATCCATTTTACGGCGAGCTTGTGTCGCCGTCATTCCGCGCGCTAACGCTAAATCCGCATTACACGAGATCAGCCGGGGGCGGCGGGAAAAAAAAAAAAAAAAAAACAACTGTCCCTGCCGGTTCCGCCTTCAGGGAGGGGATTTGAAAAACTGATGTCATCTCGACGCTTCCCAGGTGAGCCCCAAATAATTAAGCCAAGTGTGCCGCTGCTCGGCGCCAAATTGTTAATTAATTGCTGTGTGTGTGTCCGCGCGCGTGCGCGCGTGTCCAGAGGATTAAAGACTGTAATTATTAACTTTTTTTTCCCACCACCTTCTCCTTGTATGCCCCCCACAAACACATACACTCACTCAAATGCATACATTTAATGCTAATGCTAACATGCTACATGGTGAAAAAAAAGTAGCAATTTGTACATGTGAATATTTGGTGTGATTTGCCAAATTGTGAGCCAACCGCTTCCGGAATTGATTGACTAGCATTGCGGGTTTGCTTGAGCTTGCCAAATAATGAGCCAAAGCAAAACAGAGTATTTTGAATGGGCTTGAATATGTGAATCAAAAATTTAAAATTGTAAACGCTAAATAAGATTGAACATCACCAAATAGTGGGCCAAAAAGAATCGACTTGACGAGCATGGTAGAAACTTGGACTTGCACAGTCAGGACCCAAACATAACCCTTGCATGACCCAAACTTAACCCTGACATGACCCTGTCATGACAGTACCCAAAAGGATGCCTCCTGGTGGACCCCTAGGTTTAAACATAACCCTTACATGACCCTAGTCAAAACAGTAAGCATAACCCTTGCATGACCCAACACGACAGTAAGCATAAACCTTCCTTGCATGATCCAAACATAACCCTTTCATGCCCTTGCATGACCCAAACATAACCCTTTCATGCACTTGCATGACCCAAACATAACCCTGTCATGCCCTTGATTGACCCAGTCATGACAGTGCCCCCCCTCAAAGGACGCCTCCTGGTGGAACCCGAGGATTAAACATAACCCTTACATGACCCTAGTCATAACAGTAAGCATAACCCTTGCATGACCCAACACGACAGTAAGCATAACCCTTCCTTGCATGACCCAAACATAACCCTTTCATGCCCTTACATGACCCAAACATAACCCTTTCATGCACTTGCATGACCCAAACATAACCCTGTCATGCCCTTGATTGACCCAGTCATGACAGTGCCCCCCTCAAAGGACGCCTCCTGGTGGAACCCGAGGATTAAACATAACCCTTACATGACCCTAGTCATAACAGTAAGCATAACCCTTGCATGACCCAACACGACAGTAAGCATAACCCTTCCTTGCATGACCCAAACATAACCCTTTCATGCCCTTACATGACCCAAACATAACCCTTTCATGCACTTGCATGACCCAAACATAACCCTGTCATGCCCTTGCATGACCCAAACATAACCCTGTCATGCCCTTGCATGACCCAGTCATGACAGTGCCCCCCCCCCCCAACCCTTACATGACAGTAAGCATAACCCTTGCATGAGCAAAACATAACCCTGTCATGCCATTGCATGACCCAAACATAACCCTGGCATGACCCAGTCATGACATTATCAAGTAGTAGTTAAGCAGAATCAACTTACTGGCGTGGCAGACTCCAACTTGGACCTGCCAAATAGTGAGCAAAAAAAAAAAAACTTGTCACAATATTAGTTACTTGATCCCCTCTGGATCCAAAAACAAATTCAAACTGCACAGGCGAGGGGGTCCTCGGTGACTCGGCCGCCTTTGCCCTCGCCGCCTCAAACAGTTGACCTTTGACCTGGCCATTATTGATGTTGTGACTCGGGCCGATGTCGCCGTTGAACTGAGACAGAAATGGAAAAAGTGTCTGGCCAGCGGGACTCGAGACGGAGTATGTTGTGTTTACTTTTGATCCGAGCCTACACATCGTTAAATACTCTTAACACGATTCCTTTTGACTGGCTACGACCGGCTCGAGTTATCGGACTCCCTATAAACACCGTGGACATTTTTGCTGTATCGGTTCACGGACTCAAGTGAGCAGACTCTTGTGTCGGCGAATCGACTCAGCCGGTAGACTCGCGGAAACGCCGCAAACCGACGCCGATTCGCTTGTATCGGTTCTCGAGTTGATGAGCTGGCGAGAAACACCAGAGAAACTCCGACGATTCGGTTGTGGGTCGATTCATTTTTTGTAATCCCGTCGCGCTGCTGTGCAATGCCGATTCAAATTGGGATTCGTTGACCTGCGGACACCAGAGCCGACGATGATTCATTCGCTTGTATCAGTTCCTTATTGGCTCAGTTAGCAGACTGACTGGAACCACCGCAGGTTCACTCGCATCGACCGACTGACTCAACTCGCGAGAAAAATTGGCAGACTCAGCTGATTCGGTTGTATCAACTTGACTGACTTGGTTTGGGGGGGGGGGGGGGGGGGGGCACACTGGAAACGCCGCACACTTGACTGAAGCATTTGTATCGGTTCAATGACTCGAATGAACGATTTACCAGAACAAACAGACTTTGATGATTCAGTTCTATCGGCTTCCTAAGTTTAGTTAACGAACTTTCCAGAAACACCGCAGACTTGACTGATTCTTTTGTATTGAATCAATGATTTGAATGAATGATTTATCATACAAAACGGACTTTGATGATTCAGTTTTATCGGCTTCCTGGTTTTAGTTAACAAACTTACCAGAAACGTCGCAGACTTTTACTACTTTTTGTATCGGTTCAATGACTCGAACGTTTTTACCACAAAAAAAAAAACGGACTTTGACGATTCAGTTGTATCGGCTTCCTGAGTTTAGTTAACGAACTTACCAGAAACGTCGCAGACTTTTGCTAATTCTTGTATCGGTTCAATGACTTGAATGAACGATTTACCAGAAAAAAAACGGACTTTGATGATTCAGTTGTATCGGCTTCCTGACTTTCATTAACGAACTTTCCAGAAACACTGCAGACTTGAATGATTCTTTTGTATTGGATCAATGATTTGAATGAATGATTTATCATACAAAACGGACTTTGATGATTCAGTTTTATCGGCTTCCTGGTTTTAGTTAACAAACTTACCAGAAACGCCGCAGAGTTTTACGAATTCTTGTATCGGTTCAATGACTCGAATGAATGATTTATCAGCAAAAAAACGGTTGTATCGGCTTCCTGGCTTTAGTTAATGAACTTCCAAGAAATACCGCTGACTTGACTGATTCTTTTGTATTGGGTCGATTACTTGAACGACTTACCAGAAAAATAACGGACTTTGACGATTCAGTTCTATCGGCTTCCTGGTTTTAGTTAACAAACTTACCAGAAACGTCGCAGACTTTTACTACTTTTTGTATCGGTTCAATGACTCGAACGTTTTTACCAAAAAAAAAAACGGACTTTGACGATTCAGTTGTATCGGCTTCCTGAGTTCAGTTCACGAACATACCAGAAACACGGCACACTTGACTGATTCTTTTGTATCGGTTCAATGACCCGAATGAACGATTTACCAGAAAAAAAAAACGGACTTTGATGATTCGGTTGTATCGGCTTCCTGGCTTTAGCGAACGATCTCTGCACGTATCGGTTCATTGACTCATGGTAACACCGCAGACTCGGATTATTCGGTTCCTTGAAATATTTAATTCCCGTTCAAGACGCTTAACAGGTCATTGAAATTGAAAGCCACGAATGACATCAAGAAAACAGCGATAAGAGCGAAAAGTACGTACAAAAAAAAAAGACAACAATTGACAACGTACTAAACCAGCCAAGATTGAAGCGACTAATTCCCGAAAAGCATCCGTAAGCCGGAGTAGATGGCGGCGGCTGCTGGGCGTAAAAAGTCAAAAGCGTGTCAGCGTATCGCCGCCCCGACCCCATCGCGCCATAAAAATCGGTCCTGAAAGCCCGGGCGAGCCTTTACCTAATTAAAGTGTCACTTATCCATCTCCTCCCCTCGTCTTCATTTCATCCTCCTCAGCGTCTTTGCCCGCCGGGACGCCGTCGTGATTGACAGCCTTGCTGACCTCGCCCCCACCCTCCTCCTCCTTTTTTTTTTTTTTTTTTTTCCCTAGCAAGTGACAGGGCCAATCGGCCGTCTGGGCCGAGTTGACAACGTTAAGCCTGAGTGGCGACCCGCTGACGGTGCACCCTCTCGTGGGATTCTTTGCGTAAAACGTCAACGTGCCCACGATTGACTTTTGCGCCAACGTGATAAATGGTGAACACAATCAAATGCTGCACAAATACGGCGTTACCTTGACGAGGACAAATCAATTTTTCCTCATTGAAATGAGTGGAAATGACATTAAGTATGGAGGTAGAATCGTGCCAAAACCCCGTGAACACAAAAAAACCTGATCTACGGACACAAAACATGATCTACATACACAAAACTTGATCTACGTACACAAAACCTGATCTACAAAACTTGATTTACGTACACAAAACCTGATCTACAAACACAAAATGTGATCTACGTACACAAAACGTGATCTACGGACACAAAACCTGATTTATGTACACAAAACCTGATGTACATACACAAAACGTGTGATCTACGTACACAAAACCTGATCTACAAAACCTGATCTACAAAACTTGATTTACGTACACAAAACCTGATCTACAAACACAAAATGTGATCTACGTACACAAAACCTGATCTACGTACGCAAAACCTGATTTACGTACACAAAACCTGATCTACAAACACAAAATGTGATCTACGTACACAAAACCTGATTTACATACACAAAACGTGTGATCTACGTACACAAAACCTGATCTACAAAACCTGATCTACGTACACAAAATCTGATCTACAAAATCTGATCTACGAACACAAAACCTGATTTACATACACAAAACGTGTGATCTACGTACACAAAATCTGATCTACAAAACCTGATCTACGTACACAAAATCTGATCTACAAAATCTGATCTACGTACACAAAATCTGATCTACAAAACCTGATCTACGTACACAAAATCTGATCTACAAAATCTGATCTACGTACACAAAATCTGATCTACAAAATCTGATCTACGTACACAAAATCTGATCTACAAAATCTGATCTACGAACACAAAACCTGATTTACATACACAAAACGTGTGATCTACGTACACAAAACCTGATCTACAAAACCTGATCTACAAAACCTGATCTACGTACACAAAATCTGATCTACAAAATCTGATCTACGTACACAAAACGTGATCTACGTACACAAAACCTGATCTACAAGACCTGATCTACGTACACAAAATCTGATCTACAAAATCTGATCTACGTACACAAAACCTGATCTACAAAACCTGAACTACGTACACAAAACCTGATTTACATACACAAAACCTGACCTATGTACACAAAACCTGATCTACAAAACCTGATTTACATGCCGTTGACGTGTTCCTAAATAGTGTGACTCGAGTGATGATGTAACACGCACACGCATTGTGTTTGTGTGTGTACGGGCACGTGACGGAGCGACACATCGCGCGCTGGAGCGTAAACACGCCAAATGTCACCTTTTATGTCCGCCAGCATGCTACCAACGTGCGGAGACAACCTCCGAGGTAAATGATCCGATATTTTCCTATATATGTATTTGTTTGCGTTTTAGCATAGCAGTGCCGTTAGCATCTACCTCAGCATTTAATTGTGCGTATGTTATTGTGATTTTTATTCTCCACACTTTTTTTTTTGCCACATCATCACATCATTTAGCTTTCAATTTACTTCATAAGCATTCAGCTTAGCATTCCGCTATTAGCATTCAGCTTTCAGCATTCCCACGCAATTTCTCCAGAAATTGCACTTCATCTAGTTACAATTTGCACTTTTCCGAGATGACACAATGTTCCGACCTGACAATTAATTAATTTCTTCTTAATCATTTATCTTTCAACTTCAATTAACACTATGTAATTTTCACATCATTTGTCTTTCAATTTACTTCATAAGCATTCAGCTTAGCATTCCGCTATTAGCATTCAGCTTTCAGCATTCCCACGTAATTTCTCCAGAAATTGCACTTCATCTAGTTACAATTTGCACTTTTCCGAGATGACACAATGTTCCGACCTGACAATTAATTAATTTCTTCTTAATCATTTATCTTTCAACTTCAATTAACACTATGTAATTTTCACATCATTTGTCTTTCAATTTACTTCATAAGCATTCAGCTTAGCATTCCGCTATTAGCATTCAGCTTTCAGCATTCCCACGCAATTTCTCCAGAAATTGCACTTAGTCTAGATACAATTTGCACTTTTTCCGAGACGACACAATGTTCCGACCTGACAATTAATTTCTTCTTAATCATTTATCTTTCAACTTCAATTAAAAGTGTAATTTTCACATCATTTGTCTTTCAATTTACTTCATAAGCATTCAGCTTAGCATTCCGCTATTAGCATTCAGCTTTCAGCATTCCCACGTAATTTCTCCAGAAATTGCACTTAGTCTAGATACAATTTGCACTTTTCCGAGACGACACAATGTTCTGACCTGACAATTAATTATTTAATTGATTAATTTCTTCTTATTCATATATCCTTCAACTTCAATTAAAACTTTGTAATTTTCACATCATTTCAATTTACTTCCTAAGCATTCAGCTTAGCATTCAGCTTTCAGCATTCCCACGCAATTTCTCCAGAAATTGCACTTAGTCTAGTTACAATTTGCACTTTTTCCGAGCCGACACAATGTTCCGACCTGACAATTAATTAATTTCTTCTTAATCATTTATCTTTCAACTTCAATTAACACTTTGTAATTTTCACATCATTTCGATTTACTTCCTAAGCATTCAGCTTAGCATTCAGCTTTCAGCATTCCCACGCAATTTCTCCAGAAATTGCACTTAGTCTAGTTACAATTTGCACTTTTCCGAGATGACACAATGTTCCGACCTGACAATTAATTTCTTCTTATTCATTTATCTTTCAACTTCAATTAACACTTTGTAATTTTCACATCATTTCGATTTACTTCCTAAGCATTCAGCTTAGCATTCAGCTTTCAGCATTCCCACGCAATTTCTCCAGAAATTGCACTTCATCTAGTTACAATTTGCACTTTTCCTAGACAACACAATGTTCCGACCTGACAATTAAGCCTCTCTCTCTCTCTTTCTTTCTTTCTTTCTTTCTTTCTTTCTGCCGCCATCCTGCAGGACTGACACGCCGCTCTTCCTTATATGGTCACGAGTAATTAGAGAGCGTGCACACACACCCGCACTCATTTCCTCCCTCTCAGCCCTGCACTAGTGCTGACATCAGCACTCAAGCTCCGCCGCTGGGCCATGAACGGCCCCGACAGGCACGCGCGCGCGCACGCACGCACGCACGCACGATTCACTCGCAGGTCCGAGCGAAATACGTTCAAAAAGTCGCATCATTTGCACATGCGCGCGTAATGCTAACATGCTAAATGCTAAAAAGCGGTCACGGGGAGCATCCAAACGGCGGTACGACGTGAAAGTGGCAGGGTTGAAGTCATTGATGACACTTTTAGGTGCACTCTTGCTCGGTGCTGCTGTTTTGGTTAGCAATAGTGTCTATTTGAGGGAGGTGTTTAATTTTTATGAAGTGGATAATGCACTGGCGACTAATTGTGAGACAGCGTGTCGTAAACAGACGGCAGAGAAAACAACTTATTTGAAACGTCACGTAAAATTGAAATAAGAAATTAAATCACTCATTAAAATTATAATAAAAATACATTATAAAAATAAAAATTATGATATATAGAATATAGCAAATCTAATAATTTACAGCAATATATAAACATAGATAAATTAAATAATAAAAATATTAGTACTTGTCCTTAAGCTTATTTTATTTTATCTTATTTATCCAAAAATAAATAAATATAGAAATATATATATAATAAATAAATAACAAATAACTAAATGTATAAATATTTATTTATATATAATAAAGTAATAATTAAAAAAAAAATCAAAATAGTTGTCCTTGAGCTTATTTGATTTTATTATGTTATTTATCAAAAATAAATAATTATAGAAATGTATATACAATAAATAACAAAAATGAATTTATAAATATGTATTTATAAATAATAAAGTAATAATAAATACATAATAAAATAAAATTGTCATTTTATTACCTCATTTATGAATAAATAAAAAAACACATTTTAAAAATGTATGTATTTATAAATAAAGTAAAAATAAAAGCAAAAAAAATAAATAAAATTAGTTTTTTTTTTTTTGGTTATTTCATTAAAAAAAAAAAAAATCAAAGTTATGTTTCTATTTAGAAACAGCTCATTTTCTTTGCCATTCTGCAAGAAATGTCCGTTTTTGGCGAACGCAAAAAAAAAAGCTCGAAACAAACTTTTCGACTGTACGCTTTTTATACTGTCACTGACAGCAATATTTTGTGACTTTTAAAAGACCCGTCAAAATGGCAGAGAATGAGTCGAAAGGCGTTTTAAAAAAAAACAAACAAGAAAAGAAAAAACGGCAGCGACACGGAGAGAAAGTCACCTCTGTCGGCGAGTAACAACTTCCAGCGTCATGGCAACCCCCCCACGTTGGGGAAAAAAAGGATATGGCCACTCGGTGATCTTCTTGGCGTACTTCCTCACCAGGTTGTCCTCGCTGAAGAGGAAGAGCGAGCGGTTGACGGTCAGGCAGCTCTGCCGCACGGGGATGGGATTATACAGGGCCATGGTTCGGGCCCTCTGGGCCATCGACTGCTTGTACATCCGCTGCGCCCCGGGGGCCCCCCCTTGGCGGCTGCCCCCTCGGCCCACTCCTCCTCCTCCTCCTCCTCCTCCTCCTTGCCCGCCGCCGCCGCCTCCTCCTGGTCCACCTCCGTACCTGTTGGGGAGCTCGTCCCCGAAGCGCGCCATTCTGCGGACACGGAAGGCGGAACCGGGTTAGAAGAAGCCAGCTGCAGGGAGCGAGCGGGAGGGACGCCTCCTCCACATGCCACCAGATCTCTTCTTTTTTTTTTTTTTTTCCCCCCCGTCGAGATGCTCTCCTTCGGCGACGGGGAGACACCTCCGTGGGCGGGGACTTTATGTAATCGTAACGACACCTACTTCAAAAAAAAAAAAAGGCAGATAAACTCCATTCTCTGGCTTCATGGATGAAGATCATCTCCACTATAGTGCTGGAGACTGCGTCGTTGCCCCCCCCCCCCCCCCCCAACCCTTCCTCCTCCTCCTCCTCCTCCTCTTCTTCCTCCTCCTCTCAGCAACCTACCGCATCCGCAGTTGGCTTCATCCAGACCCGTTTGTGTTTTTGTGTACCCCCATCCGCCGCCGCCACCACCCCGCTATTAAAAAAACAACAACAACAAAAAAAACAAAAAAAGATGAGGAGAGTTTTAATAATTCATAATATCCGCAATAACGCCGCCGCGCCGCGTTAGCTTGGGGGGGCTTCCCCCAAAATCCCGCTGACATTTGTTGATGTTTGATGATGGACGGTGCGGCACCCTCCCCCCCCTCCTCCTCCTCCCCCGAACCTTCCTCCAACCTCTTTCTCTCTTTCCACCTCCCCACCACAACGCTCATTGCTTTTTGGGCGTGATTGCTCCTCACCTCTTCCTCCTCCTCCTCCTCCTCCTCCTCGACGACGAAAGGCTGAAAAAAGGAGACGCTCCTTCTCCACAACAATCATGGATAATCCAAACGGCGGCAGTCGGGAAGTCGCGATCCCAAAAGCGTCCCCTCAGCGCGCAAAAGGAGCCCTCGTCTTCATCTTCATCATCATCATCATCATCATCTGCCGCCGAAAGGTGCGCGGGGGAGGCGGCCCCCGCCCAGCGGCATAATCGCTCCTCGGACCCGAGAGAGAGGAGGAGGGAGGGGGGGGGGGACCACAAACTCTCTCTCTCTCTCTCTCTCTTTTTTTCTTTTATCTATCCCCTCTTCTCAATCTGTTTCTTCTCCGGCTGCTGCGCTCACAGGGGGTTGTCGTTGGTTGTTGCTGGTGCGCGCACTCAGCATCTGAAAACTGACGAAAGCAGAGAGCGAGAGCGAGAGAGAGAGAGAGAGAGAGAGCGGACAAACCTGGCAGGCGCTCGTGCACACGCATGCGCACACGCACGCGCGGCACCTCCCCTGAGCGCCTCCCTCCACCCGTTCTCCTGACTGAAAGCCAAAATAAATTTGAAAAAAAGGGGGGATTTACTTTGGGTTTTCAGGTCAAAAAGGTTGCAAAAATGACCAATGAGGTGCAGCTTCATAGAAAATTGTCGAAGAATGAAATTGATGTGTTTTAAAAGAAGAAACGTCCCCCAGAAATTATTTGAAGGACAATTTTTGAGTTGTAAAATAGTCATGACTAGGGTCATGCAAGGGTTATGTTTACTGTCATGACTAGGGTCATGCAACGGTTATGCTTACTGTCATGACTCGGGTCATGCAAGAGTTATGTTTACTGTCATGACTAGGGTCATGCAAGGGTTATGTTTACTGTCATGACTAGGGTCATGCAAGGGTTATGCTTACTGTCATGACTAGGGTCATGCAAGGGTTATGTTTACTGTCATGACTAGGGTCATGTAAGGGTTATGTTTACTGTCATGACTAGGGTCATGCAAGGGTTATGTTTACTGTCATGACTAGGGTCATGCAACGGTTATGTTTACTGTCATGACTAGGGTCATGCAAGGGTTAGGGTTACTGTCATGAATACAGTCATGCAAGGGTTATGCTTACTATCATGACTAGGGTCATGCAAGAGTTATGCTTGGGCCATGCAAGGGTTATGTTTGGGTCATGACCGTGAGGTTAAGTTTCTGTTTTGAACTGATGTAACCAGCATCTAGTTTTAACTGGTAGGAAGCTATGTGAGGGTCACAAAGTTTATTTGTATTAAAACTAGAGCCCGACCGAAATAGATTTTCAATATTTGTCAGAATGATATTGCAATAACCGATTAATCGGCAATTAAAAATGAAAAGTATAAAACGAAACTACTTTTGGGTACCTTACAACTTACAACAATAATCATACAAATTACAAGCACGACATTTTGATTGTTTTCCCATCTGATTTGGTACTTATTAATTTTACCATAGAAGAAAAATAATAATAATAATAATCAGCCAATTTTTGATGGCAATGTTTGAGCGAGATTATCGTTACCTTTAATGTTTTCATGAATTCATTTTAATGAAATTAATGGATTTCTCTTCTGTTAATTATTCAAATAACACATGGCTTTTGAACAGGGGTGTGTAGACTTTTTATAGCCACTGTAGTTACTGTTTGCATCCCAGTGAAGTCCCACGTCATTGATTTCCCGTTTTTATTGTTTTCCCAGGAGTTTTCTTTCATTCCTTTCTTTTTTTTTTTTCCCCGTAACTGCGAGAAATCGATGGTCATCAGTGATTAATGACTTTGTTAATTGATTTGCTCCATCAATCAGAGCTGACGGGAAGTGACGGCGTCGTTCAAGATGGAGAACGTGAATGCTAAAAAGTGGCTTCACACGCGGGGATCACAACACGAGTGATTAATATGATTTAAAAAAAAAAAAAAAAAAAAAAAAAAAGATTTTGAATTTTTGACAGCTCTAATTTTTTTTTATAAAAATGCTTAGTTTATTATTATTATTATTTTTAATAAATGTAAAATAAATGCACTGTCCTTTAAAAAAATAAATAAAGCTGAATGTCACAGATGGTACTTTTTAATTATTTTTTTACATTATTATGTTTTTTTATTTGCCAGCTCTAATTTTTATATAAAAATGTTTAGTTTATTATTTTTTTAAATAAATGTAAAATAAATTCACTGTCCTTTAAAAAAATAAATAAAGCTGAATGTCACAGATGGTACTTTTTAATTCTTTTTTTACATTATATATTTTTTATTTGACAGCTCTAGTTTTTATATAAAAATGTTTAGTTTATTATTTTTTTTAAATAAATGTAAAATAAATGCACTGTCCTTTAAAAAAATAAAGCTGAATATTACAGATGGTACTTAAAAAATATATATTATATTTTTTTGACAGCTCTAATTTTTACATAAAAATGCTTAGTTGATTATTATTATTATTTTTAATAAATGTAAAATAAATGCAGTGTCCTTTAAAAAATAAAGCTGAATATTACAGATGGTACTTAAAAATATATATTATTATATTTTTTGACAGCTCTAATTTTTATATAAAAATGCTTGGTTTATTATTATTATTTTTAATAAATGTAAAATAAATGCACTGTCCTTTAAAAAAAAAAAAGCTGACTGTCACAGATGGCACTTTTTTAATTTTTAATTTTTATTATTATTATATTTTTTTCCCCGTATGTACTCGTCAGTGCGCCGTAATATTGCAGTTAATTGGTGAGCGAGCTTGGAAGCGAAAACATCGAGCAGCAGGCGACTTTGGGCGAGTTTTGTTTGTCTTTTCGAGGACGTGCTGTTATTTTGAGGAGCTTTTTCAAATGTTTTTGTTATTGTTTTTTTTTTTTTTTTTTTTTTTGAGCCTCCTGCCAGTCTGGCTGGCGCATCTGACTGCTGTTTGAAGCTTCCCAAAGAGCCGTTCGCCAGCAAGCTGCCGCTTCTCCACACACACACAAAAAAAAAAAAAAAAAAAAAAATGTGCAGCTTTCGCTCGGACGCTTTGCTTTTTTCCTGCATAGGAAACGAAAAAAAAAAAAAAAAAAAAAAGTGCAGGATAGCGTTTTGAGCACATTTTTGAAAAGGCTTTCCAAGCCAGACCTCCCGGAGCTGTCCGGAGTGCTGAAAACTTTCAAGCGGCCCCTCGCCATCTGTCAAACGCTAAAAGTGTTAGCGGGCTAGCTTGGCAGGTGAGATCGCGTTGGCCACCCTGTCCCAAAGGAAGAAATTAAAAAAAAAAAAAAAAAAGTCAACTCAAACTTCGTTGGGAAGAGGGAGTTTCCCTGCTCTTGTTACATAAACGGAAAATGCCGAAACGCAGAAGATTATCAGTCTTCTTTCATAATACAAAATATCGGAGGATTTGGACCATTTGAACTCATTTGCTCCCAAAAACGTATAACTATGTTCTGTTTTAAATGTACTAAGTGTCCCAAAGATGGATTTATACATATTTTATCGGGGGGTTTTTTTATGCTAGAGCATACTTTGATGCAGCCTCTGAACTGCAGAGAATGGTTGAAGCAATGGTAGATATTACAAAAACGGCCAGCAGGTGGCAGCAGAGTATAAGAGATCAACCAGGGCCATGTTGCAAACAAGCTGTTTTGCCCACAGTTCTAAGCAGATTCGTGAATAATGATAAAAATTCGCTATATTCTAATGCTAATTGCTGCAAATGGGAAACAGATAGAAATATACTTTTTTTTTTTCCCCTGATGGAAGAAGAGACTAATGTTTCTTTTGGTAGGTTCCATGTTTCTAAAACGGCCAGCAGGTGGCAGCAGAGAATAAGAGATAAGGCCATGTTGCAACAAGCTCTTTTTGCAACCATTTTCACCAGGAATGTGAATAATGATGAAACTTAGCTTTCTTATAATGTTAATTGCTGCAAAACGGAAACTAATACAAATATACTTTTTTTTTCTGATGAAACAAGAGACTAATCTTTTTTTTTTTCTTTTTTTTTGTAGGTTCCATGTTTTTATAGCACTATAACACAATATTCTTTGGGCCTCAAAGAAAATATCTCAATACGATGACTCGATTATTAAAGTAGTTTTGGATTAATTTGATCCCACGATTAATTGATTAATTTTGGCAGCTCTAATGACTAGCATAGGATGCCTATGGTGACAGATTATTTCATTTTTCCTATTTGGAAAATTGAATATAAACTCAGGCTAATTAGACAGTAATAAAATGTAATATTTTTTTATTATAAAAATAAATAAATATTAAAAAAATATTAATATTAAGAAATAAAAATAAAATAAAATAAAAATTTAATTTAATACATACATTTTTTCATGGAAAATTCATTACAAATTGGACCAGATGGAAGGCAGGGCGTTAAATATGCAAGAAAAAAAACAAAACAGCAAGATGGCATAAACAAGCGCTTCCTATCAAGCCATCGTCTCAATTGCTCGAAAGCCATCATCTGCGTTTTTTGCTCTCGTGGCGATTGCGTGCGTCGTCATCCGCTTCCCGTCAAACGGCTGCAGGCATGATAAAAGCCCGCTCACCGTCGCCGCTGCCGGAAGCACGGCGCGCTAGCGGGAAAAAGGAGGAAGAGGAGCCAGCAGGAGGAGGAGGAGGAGGAAGAAGAAGGGGCGAGGGGAGGTGAGCGCGATGATGAGAGCCCACCGCACGCACGGCGGACGTGACGCATATGACCGATTGATGATGACCGCGTGGACGCACGTGACGAAGCTGCGAGACGCTCGACTGCTGTCACTTCACCGGATGCGTGCGTGCGTTCACGCAGGCGGGCAACCCCCGCAGGAAGTCCTCGTCTGAGACCACCTCCGCCCTAACCCGCACACTCTCATCTTACCCACACAAGCGTGCGCATGCACATATGTTTTTTATTTATTGAATAAATATTTCTGTTTAAAATGGCATTTAATGTTTTATTTTTAATACATTTTAATAAAATGCACATTAATTATATTAATTTATTGTATTTATTTATTTTGTTTATTTTATTCATTTAATTAATTATGACATTAATTATTTTTATGAAACGTTTTTTATGCATCATTATTTTGTTTTTTCTCTTTAAAAAATTACTGATTACTCTGATAATAAATAATTCATTCAAAATTATTTTGGTGCAATTTCTTGAATTTTACATTCATTTTACAAAGTGAAATGATTCATGTTTCAATTTTCATGTAAATGAATAATTTAAACAGTCAAATATATTTCTCTGTTTAAAATGCCATTTAATGTTTTATTTTTAATACATTTTAATAAAATGTACATTAATAATTTTTATACATTTATTTTATTAATTAATTTATTTTTTATTTTATTAATTTAATTAATTATGACATTATTTTTATTAAACGTTTTTTATGCATCATTATTTTATTTTCTCTTTAAAAAATTACTGATTACTCTGATAATAAATAATTTATTCAGAATTTATAGAATAAACTGTGCATTTTCTTGAATTTTACATTCATTTTACAAAGTGAAATAATTCACATTTCAATTTTCATTTAATTTATAATTTAAAAAGTCAAATATATCTCTCTGTTTAAAATGGCATTTAATGCTTTATTTTTTAATACATTTTAATAAAATGTACATTAATTATTCAGAGAAATTAAAATAACTTGTCATTCAATTAAATGTTGAAAATCTGTTTAAATAGGGAATTCAAAATAATTAAAAACAATTAATTGAATAAATAAAATAGATTTAGTAATGTAAATTTAAAGTAAATTAATAAATAAATAAATTTAAATAATGGATTTTAATACATAATAATAATAAATTAAATAAATATAAAATAAAACAATACATTTTATAAATAAACAATGTACTAAATGGTCATCTGATTCCCAGAATAATGAGTGGTGCTTTTGTGTGTTTTTTTTTTTTTTTTTTTTTTAAGAATACGTTACATCATTGAAGAGCGACAGAGAGAGAGACTGGCCATCGCTTTTGTAGATTTTTTTTTTTTTACATATTTTGGAGAAAAATGTATGCTTAAAGAAAAACTTTTACATTTTTTGAAAAAAAAAAAGAAAAAAAAAAGATATAAGTATTTATCTCCATGCAGGATGCGTCTGTCTCATTATGTATCAGACGACTGGCATCTGTTGCTGACATTTTCCAAAAAATTATTTTGAACGCTGCCTTTTCCACAGATTACTTTTTTTGGATTCTGGCTTCTGATTGGCTCAAAATAAATGACTCACACTGCCACCTATTGTTCAGAAAATACCTTGCGGAATCCAAAAGCGACAACAAGCGTTCTTTGGGGGGGGGGGGGGGGGGGGCGCTTTGGGCCCCTACAGGAAGTGACACGAAAGTGATCAGATGATTGACAGAAGTGGTAACCTAGCAACCAGAGTGGAAAAACAATTACAGAAAACGACGGAGTGTCTTCCAAGCAAACTACTCGGGAGTTCGAACAAAGCCGACACGCCACGCTGGCTGGCTCGTGTGTGCGTGTGACGGGCAGACCGAGTCAGCGAGCTGACGCGGCGTCCGAGCTAATTGGACCATTGCTCTTTCAATTCTTTTTTTTTTTATTTTTTTTTTTAAGTTTTGGCTACTTCTGTCTGAATTGATTGGCTGCTTAATGGGAGTGAAAGGGAGGATGGAAAAAGAGGAAGAGGAGAGGTGTGCTCGCCTCAGCTAATGTGAAGGAGATTGACAGTGGAGGGAAGAACTGAGGAAACGGTACAACTTTTTTTTTTTTCCCCATTCTTCCACTTTATGTGTCTTCATAATAGCAAGAAAAAAAAACTCTTGTCCAATGCATGATATAGTATCATATTTTTGAGGAAAAAAAAATGTCCCGTGACCACTTTGGCCACCCATCTATACTGTCACGAGGCCGCCATATTGCTCCTCCCAAGAAACGTTTCTCGCCGTACCATCCTATACATTTACAGTATCGAAAGTGGAGAACATTTGAGACAGTACTGAGCAGAAACAGCATGATTAACGGTGCTTTAAAATTGTTAAACATAAAGAGAATTTCGGACATTTTACAACTTGCCTTAAATATATGTATCAATTATATTCCTAACTAGAAGAGAGTGAAATTTCTGCAGAAATTCCGTGGGAATGCTGAAAGCTGAATGCTAATAAAATATTTCCCAGAGCGAGATTTGAACCAACGCACTTGCATGTCTCCGGAACGCCAGGCAAGCATTTAGCATGAGAGCCGACTTGACTTGTTGAAAAATCATGGCTAAAGGTCTATTTATATGTAAAAGTGTTATCTGAAAGTACCCTCCATTCATTTAGATGGAAAAATGGAACTAATGATATCTAATGGAAAAAATGCAAAAAATTAAATTAAATTAAATTCACGCAATAGCGCATTTAGATGGAAAAATCGAACTAATGATATCTAATGGAAAAATGCAAAAAAATAAATAAATAAAATCAAATTCACGCAATAGCGCCACCTAGGCATGCAGTACCCGCCATTTATTTAGATTGTGGAACTAGGATAGTTGGTATATTTGTAATCACTTGGCGTAATTGCCATGGATACATTTGCAATGTACAGTCAGAGGCGGGATTCGAACCCGCGACCTCCTGGTTACTGGATAATGCATTTTACCAAGTGGTACCACCGAAATATATCACAGAACTGGTAATGATGAGAAGAAGTTGTATGTATTGAAGTAGGTGTGGAAAGCGGGACTTAGAAAAAAAGTTCAATGTCAGACCCATTGAAAATGAATGGGAAAAAGTTGGTATTTAACATTAAAATGTGCGAATGCTGTAAGTACTGTGAAATCAGACGATATATTCCCGAGATGGCGTGAATATTTGAAGCAAGTCGAAATTTGAACGGTGTAAATCGAAAGTATTATGTGGGAGTTATTACACGGCAAAAAAAAAAAAAAAAAGTGTAGAGACTAAAAAGCCGAATAACTTAGACTAAGTGCAATTTCTGGAGAAATTGCGTGGGAATGCTGAAAGCTGAATGCTAAAATGTGGAGAATAAAAATCACAATTACATATGTGGGAATGCTTTCAGTATTCCCACAATGATGTTTAGTACAGGAAGAAACTTGTATACTTTTTTTTTTGTAAAGAAATCTAACTGTAATTCAACAAAAGATGCTTCTAGCAAATCTAATATTGGGGTCTAAGGAACTGAGCGCTACAAGAAAAAGGGGGTCTTCAAAGCAGCCAATTTGTTTTTTTTACTTGTTAAAAATATAGTAACCACACCCCCAAACCCCCTCCAGCCTTATAATAACTGCCTACAAGCTTTATACTGTCTCATCTGTACGTATACCGTATAGTTTTTATACAGTAGTCTACTGGCGAGATGGGAGTAACAAGATGGCCGCCCTGTGACTTCAACGGCTCGCACTGGCATGTATAAAGCTATCAGCTATCCAGTCACGTATACAGGTCGGTGACTTTGGCAGACAATTAGCTCACCGACTGGGAAGTTAGCATCGATGCTAATCTCTCGCTAAACAACACCCTCCTTTATCATTACGTTGACACTTTTTTTTTTTGCTGCGGAAAATGGACAAAAGTATTGGGACGGAGCTCGTCATCAATTAATCAGTTTGGGCTGGACGGCAGCATGAATCTTATTTTGACAAAAAGTCCCCCAAAAAAAATGGATGAATTTGGTGTGGATAAACGTGGTTAGCCTGACTTCCTCTCGGCGTCCCAATACATTTGTCCGTTTGTGTGATCTCTATAAATATCCTCACGAGGTTCCATTGATAAAAAGAAAAGAAACAAAAAAAGTAGTAGTAGGGACATTCATGGAGGGATCAAAGACGAGACTTCATCCTCGCACACTCATTCATCCATCGCCTTCAAAACAAAAACAAAAAAATTTTTGGGGTGGTTTACGATCACGCCGCGTTCAAGGCTGGCTGGGAAAGTCGAACGTTTCCCCGTCCGGACAATTTACGAGGGCTGCTGATGTCAGCGGAGGAATTAACTAATTGCCCGTATTGTCATTTTGATTCCCGCCAAAAAAAAAAAAAAAAAAAAGGCGCTGTCGCTGCACATTAGCTGATTGTGAGGACGCGCCGCAAGAACGCAACGCAAACACGATCGAACACCGAGCGAGAGATTGAAAAAAAAATAATTTAATGAACGTGCTGTCAGGTGAAGCAGCCAAATGTCTCATTTAATTTATTTGGATCATCTCATCTCATTATACTCCTCAAAACGATGCACTAAGAAACATTTATTTTGTCGTGTCAATTGGAAACCGTCCCCCCTGCCATCCGCACGTTCTTTTCTGTGAGTCTGGCGACATCTAGCGGTCGCAGGAAAAAAAACTGCATCACTACAACAGAAGGGCAGACGCTGTAGAATTTACAGTAATGGTAAATCTAAGTTAATTTTTAAGCTAAATAGAATAAATCGTTCACATTATAATATTTTAAATTATCACTAAATTATATTCCATTTTGTTCATTAAATATTTTACTGGATTTTTGAATAATGATTGACCTTCATTTGTCTTTTTGTGTTGCTCACAATCAAATCATTCATTAATGTAATTAGCAATTCAAATAAAAAATAACATAAAAAAAAACAATGAAAATGATTTTAAATCAGTCACTTAATATAATTTAAAAAAAAATAGTTAATTTTGTGTTATTAGATAACATTTTATTTATTTGGTTTAGTTTATTGAACATGCATCACAAAATATAATTTCTTTTTTAAATTTATTTCATTAAATTTTATGTCAATGCTTATTTTACAAATGATTAATTAATCTAAATTTGAAAAATGATCTTAAATCAGTCATTTAATTTAAAAAAATATTTAATTTTGTGTTATTAAATAACATTTTATTTATTTGTTTTGGTTTATTTTGTTGAACGTGCAACACAAAATACACGAAATATACATTTTTTTATTTTTTTATTTCATTAAATTAACCCAATCATGATTCATAAAATTTATTTCATTGATTATTTTATGAATGATTAATTCATCTAAATTTTTCACATTTACTTACAGGAAACAAATCACGTCATGTTTAAAAACAGCAACAACAAAAAAAAACTTCCACAAATATAAAAAAATAAAATGAAAAATGATCTTAAATCACTCACTTAATAAAATAAAATAAAAAATAGTTATGTTAAATAACATTTTATTTATTTGGTTTGGTTTAATTTATCGAACATGCAACATTGAGTATATATATTTTTGATTTATTTCATTAAATTAACTCAATCATACATTTTATTTCAATGCTTATTTTACAAATGATTAATTAATCTAAATTTTTCACATTTAGTTACAGGAAACGAATCACGTCATGTTTAAAACAAATAAAAACAACCTTCCACAAAATATATATATATAAAAAAATAAAATAAAAAATAAAAATAAAAAAAAAAGAAAGAAAAATGATCTTAAATCACTCATTTAATATAATTTAAAAAAATAGTTATGTTAAATAACATTTTATTTATTTGGTTTGGTTTAACTTATTGAACACGCAACACACAATATATATATTATATATATTTATTTTATTAAAATAATTTAAATTAAATTTATTTATTTCATTAAATTAATGCTATTTTTGTTATAAATTGACAGTTGAGGTTATCATTTTAAGAATGTAATTGATGAAATTGTTCACTAACAAACTAGTGATGCAAAATTGTAATCCATAAACTGATTTATATTTCAAGAATTAAATTCAATTAATCATCATTGAATAACTAAATTCTAAATTCACCATGTTTATGGATAAGATTGACTTCCAGGAAGTAAACAAAAACAATAATGTAAAAAAAAAAAAAGAAAAAAAAAGGTCAAGCTCCGTACTCACTCCCACTGCTTCCTCCTGGCCTTGGGCGTGTTGAGCCTCTTGTGCTCCTGGTGGGCCAAGATGACGTCGCGGTGGACCACCAGGGCCCCCCTCCTGCGCGCCGGCGGCGGGACGGAGGGCTCGCCGGCGTGGCGCTCCGCTTCCACCTTGTACACGGCGTGGAAGTAGGTGGGGTTGGGCCCCACGCTGCTGCCGCTGACGGGGGGCGGCGGGGGGCGCGGCGCCGCCGCCGCCGCCGCCGGCTGGGACCGCCCCATCGCCGCGCCGGCGCCGTCTTGGTGGATGAGGGGCCACATGGAGCTGCACAGCAAAGGAAAGAAATGTTTTTTTTTTTTACATGAGTAAGGTTTTCAATCCAGTTTAAGGTTTTAAATCTATAGTTGCCAAAAAAAAAAAAAAATCATCATTTAAAAGGGGAATAAAAAAAAAAAAAGTGATGGAAAATTAATTATGAATTTTATTGTCCATGAACAAATGATAAATTAATTGATTTTTTTTAAATAAATCATTATTTTATTCTCTTTTTTTTTTTTTAAATGGAGACTGATTACTATGATAATAAACAATTTATTAAGAATTTATTTTTTCTATAAATTTGGGTGCAATGTATTGAATTTTACAAAGTGAAATAATTCATGTTTCAATTTTCATTTAATTTATCATTTAAACAGTCAAATATATTTCTCTGTTTAAAATTGGCAATGCGTTTTAATAAAATGTACATTAATTATTCAAACAAATTAAAATAACTTGTAATGCATTAAAAAAAAAAATCTATTTTTTTCCAATATGTTTTATGTGTCCCCACTCAACTAGTATTCCGATTAAAATTGCTACTTGTTGAATTATTACGCACTCATCTGTTTTAATCAAACTGGGGACATACTGCCCTCTGCTGGAGTCTTAAACTAACTGACGTCAAATTGTCCTTGTGACGCGTGACCCAAAGGCGGAAAACAGGTGAGGCGCAGTCGAAATTAATCGGCGCTAATATTTATTTATTTGTTTGTTTGTTTTTTTTATTTGAAATAACACATGACCTTTAACCTTAACCTTGTATTGTCCGTTGTGTGTCTTGTTCGGTGGTGTTGTTTTTGAGGACTCCCGGGTGCTTCGGGAGTCCGAGGTACCGAGCCCCCCGATACGGGCTGTTCGGTCCCACAAGACCGGTGTCAGAGTCTGGTCGGCATCGGCAGTAAGTCGGATTCGTTTCCGGTGAGGGTTGGACTCCGTCAAGGTTGCCCTTTGTCACCGATTCGGTTCGTAACTTTTATGGACAGAATTTCTTGGCACAGCCGAGGCGTTGTGGGGGTTCCGGTTTGGTGGCCTCAGCATTGCATCCCTGCGGTGCTGTTGGCTTCATCAAGCCGGGATCGCCAACTCTCACTGGAGCGGTTCGCAGCCGAGTGTGAAGCGGTTGGGATGAAGATCAGCACCTCCAAATCCGAGAGAACGGTCCTCGGTCGGGAAAAGGGTGGCGTGTCCTCTCCGGGTCGGGGGATGAGATCCCGCCCCAAGTATCTCGGGGTCTTGTTCACGAGTGAGGGCAGGATGGAGCGGGAGATCGACAGGCGGATCGGCGCAGCGTCCGCAGTGATGCGGACTCTGTATTTACCGGTCGATCTACGTTCCGAACCCTCACTTATGGTCACGAGCTGTGGGTTGTGACCGAAAGAACGAGATCCAAGGCGGCTGAAATGTGTTTCCTCCGCGAGGGTGTCCGGGCTCTCCCTTAGAGATAGGGTGAGAAGCTCGGTCATCCGGGAGGGACTCAGAGTGGAGTCGCTGCTCCTCCGCGTTGTGAGGAGCCAGCTGAGGTGGCTCGGGCATCCGGTTCGGACGCCTCCCTGGAGCATGTTCCACCGGCCGGGAGGCCCCGGGGACGACCCAGGACACGCTGGAGGGACTATGTCTCTCGGCTGGCCTGGGAACGCCTTGGGATCCCGCCGGAGGAGCTGGTTGAAGTGGCTGGGGAGAGGGAAGTCTGGGTTTCCCTCCTAAAGCTGCTCGTCCCCGCGACCCGACCTCGGATAAGCGGCAGAAGACGGATGGATGGATAAAACACAAATAAAACGAGCCGCAGTCAGCTTCAATGACTTCACCAATCCGAAGTTTTGCCGTCTACTCGTTTTTGTTTTTTTTTGTGCTGAGCATGCAGGCGAACTGCACCGCCTGCTGGTGTCGAGTCAAAACAAATAATGCGGACCGTTCGGCGTACGCACAAGAGGCACTGATGAGAACATTGTGCACGCTCAGGACTGCGCCTGAGGGGGTTTGTGCTGTGCGAGCGGCGGAGCGGCGCAAAGGGGTCGACGTGCCCGCACGTCCGCGGGAGTCCGACTTCCGACCATCCTCGAATGCACCATGCGGCATTTGGGGTTCTCGTTCAAACCACGGTTAGAAGGTTTAAAATTAGGGTTGTCGGGCCAAATTAGGATTTCTAGACATGGTTCTGGTTTAAAAACTATGGTTATGATTGAAAGGTAGGTAGGGTCTCAAATGAGGGTTTCCGGGATTGGTTTAGGCGTTCAAATTTGGGTTTCAATAATCGATAAGGGTTTCAAAAACAATTTGGTTTGGGATTCATGCAAAGGTGGGAACATCAAATTCAGATTATAAAACCGGATGAGCCTTTCAAATAAGACACAGTTATGGCTTCAAAGTGGGGTTCGGCCCGAACCCCGTCGCCCAACGTCTTCATGCCTCACTGTCACCGCTGGCGTCTGGATTTGATCATTTTTTTGTGACGTCTGCTTTCCGTCTTGCTTCATTTGACAGCAGCCGCGTCATCTCTGGATCGTCTCATCAAATTGATAAGGACCAATCGGCATGGATTTATGGACGAGGGAGATGCTTGTTCTTGTTATCTTATTTTTTTGCTGCATGACCGACTTCTGTTTCATGTACGGCACTTTGTGTACAGCAATGTTTGGTTTCAAGAGCTTTATAAATAAAGTTGAGTTGAGTATATGAAACAGGCTTGGCCGACTTCCTGGTTCTTTCCTTGAGACTTTTTGTGGATCTACTCATGATAGACATGCCTACCATTTTTTTTTTTTAACATTACTCAATGAAACTTACTTCAGAGGCTAAATTAAAAAAAAAAAAAAAAAAAAAAAATTGACAGGTGAAATAACAGATGTCGTGTGACTTTTTTTTTTAGAAATGGATTCCTGACACTTTTTTTTTTTTTTGTGGATCTACTCGTGCTAAACATGCCAACCAAATCTTATGCTGCCAACTTGAAACCGGTTTCAGGGGCTTCATTTATCTTTTGGATACAACTCGAGCCAAAATGGCAGACTTCCCGTGTGTTTTGGGACATGGCTAATTCAGACTTTTTTTTTGTGGGGCTACTCATGATCAATATTGCTCACAAAATTGATGTTTCTAATTGAAACTGGCTGAATTTTACCTACCAGAATAAACAATTAGGTTTCAAACTTGATTTGGGCCGATTCTTCTTTCTTTTATCTGGCCTATATTTCTGAATCTTTTTGTGGGTCTACTCATAAAAGACAAGCCTGTCAAATTGTATGTTGCTAAGTAAATCTATCTTTCGGGGTTGACTTTAAAAAATATATTAATGAGGGATAAAACTTGATCTTGGCTCTATTGTCGCTAAAATGGCAAACTGCCTGTGTTTTTGAACACAGCTTCTTGAAACTTTTTTTTTTTTTGGTGAGTCTATTCATGACTATTTATTTCAAACCGAAGTACAAAATTTCATGTTGTTAAGTAAAAGTAGCATTGGGGGATAGATTTAAAAATAGTCACTGGGCCAAAATGGAGGACTCATTGTTTGTTTTTGGACATGGCTTCTTGAAACTTTTTTTTTTTTTTGGTGGGTCTATTCATGACAGACCGAAGTACAAAATTTCATGTTGTGAAGTAAAAGTAGCAGGATTTAAAAATAGTTACTGGGTCAAAATGGAGGACTTATTGTTTGTTTTTCGACATGGCTTCTTGAAACATTTTTTTTTTTTTTTTTTGTGGGTCTATTCATTTCAGACCGAAGTTCAAAATTTCATGTTGTGAAGTAAAAGTAGCAGGATTTAAAAATAGTTACTGGGTCAAAATGGAGGACTTATTGTTTGTTTTTCGACATGGCTTCTTGAAACATTTTTTTTTTTTTTTTTGGTGGGTCTATTCATTTCAGACCGAAGTTCAAAATTTCATGTTACTAAGTAAAAGTAGCATTGGGGAATGGATTTAAAAATAGTCACTGGGCCAAAATGGACGACTTATTGCTTATTTCTGGACATAGCTTCTTGACTTTTTTTGTGGGTCTACTCTTAATAGACATGCTTAAAAAATTCATTTTCCTCAGTGAAACTGGCTTCGGCTGAAAGAAAAAAAAAACAAAAAAAACTACTATCCAGGTACAGACTAATGTTCCTTACCTGTCTGTCAGGTGCTCTTGTGTGCGGTACGTTCCAACTTGACCCTGACGGAGCTTCTTCTTCTTCTTCTTCTTCTTCTTCTTCTTCTTCTTCTACTCCTCCTCCTCGACGGCGGCGTGGAGGTGACGCGGACCGGGGAGCGCTGAGATGCGGCCGAGCCGCCGCACAGACGAGGAGAAATCCATGTAGCTCACGTGGGGAACATCCCGTCAGGAAGGAGGGTCGTGACGTTTGCGCAGGGTTGTGGGGGAAAAAAACAAAAGTTTTCCTCTGCAAAGGTCGTTGAACACTGGCTGCTCGCCATCCACTCTACTCACACCATCTCTCTCTCTCTTACTCCTCCTCCTCCTCTCGTCTCTGTTATGAATCAAGTCTGACTGGAGGTGGAGGCTACTTCAAATTAAGAAGAATGCTTGTTGTGAGGGATGAGCGTGAAGTCAAGTGTTAACACTAAATATGGGCAGCCCTTCCTTTTTGTTTTTTGCCTCGTCATTCTGAGCGTGACATCCGCCAATCAGATGATTCTGCACAATTATAAACCCCAACGCTACCGGCTGCTAGCTAGCTAGATGCTAGCTAGCTGCTAGCTCGATAGAATAGATCGCTAGCTAGCTAGTTTGATAGATCGCTAGCTAGCTTGATAGAATAGCTCGCTCGCTAGCGCGATAGAATAGATCGCTCGCTAGCTAGATAGCTCGATAGAATAGATCGCTATCTAGCTTGATAGAATAGATCGCTAGCTAGCTCGTAGATCGCCAGCTAGCTCGTAGATCGCCAACTAGCTCGTAGATCGCTAGCTAGTTCGATAGATCCCTAGCTAGATAGCTCGATAGATCCCTAGCTAGCTAGCTCAATTGAATAGATCGCTATCTAGCTCAATAGAATAGATCGCTAGCTAGCTCGATAGATCGTTAGCTCGCTAGCTCGATAGATCCCTAGCTAGCTAGCTAGCTCAATAGAATAGATCGCTAGCTAGCTTGACAGAAAAGCTCGCTAGCTAGCTCGATAAAATAGATCGCTAGCTAGCTCGATAGAATAGCTCGCTAGCTAGCTCGATAGAATAGCTCGCTAGCTAGCGCGATAGAATAGATCGCTCGCTAGCTAGCGCGATAGAATAGATCGCTCGCTAGCTAGCGCGATAGAATAGATCGCTCGCTAGCTAGCGCGATAGAATAGATCGCTCGCTAGCTAGATAGCTCGATAGAATAGATCGCTATCTAGCTTGATAGAATAGATCACTAGCTAGCTCGTAGATCGCCAGCTAGCTCGTAGATCGCTAGCTAGCTAGCTAGCTCGATAGATCCCTAGCTAGCTAGTTCAATAGAATAATCGCTATCTAGCTCAATAGAATAGATCGCTAGCTAGCTCGATAGATTGTTAGCTAGCTAGCTCGATAGATCCCTAGCTAGCTAGCTAGCTCAATAGAATAGATCGCTAGCTAGCTCGACAGAAAAGCTCGCTAGCTAGCTCGATAAAATAGATCGCTAGCTAGCTAGCTAGCTCGATAGAATAGATCGCTAGCTAGCTAGCTAGCTCGATAGAATAGATCGCTAGCTAGCTAGCTAGCTCGATAGAATAGATCGCTAGCTAGCTCGATAGAATAGATCGCTAGCTAGCTCGATAGATCGTTAGCTAGCTAGCTTGATAGCTAGCTCGATAGAATAGATCGCTAGCTAGCTAGCTAGCTCGATAGAATAGATCGCTAGCTAGCTAGCTAGCTTGATAGAATAGATCGCTAGCTAGCTCGATAGAATAGATCGCTAGCTAGCTCGATAGATCGTTAGCTAGCTAGCTAGCTAGCTCGATAGAATAGATCGCTAGCTAGCTAGCTAGCTCGATAGAATAGATCGCTAGCTAGCTCGATAGAATAGATCGCTAGCTAGCTCGATAGATCGTTAGCTAGCTAGCTTGATAGCTAGCTCGATAGATCGTTAGCTAGCTAGCTTGATAGCTAGCTATATAGATACTTTACAATACATATGCACACATGTATTTTTGTGACTAAATTATGGTGAAATCATTTACCTTAAAATATTTTTACTGTATTTTTTCACACATTGGGAGTTTTCCCTAACTTCCCGATGCCGATGGGGATATTTTGAGCCTGTTTGGGCAAGTTGGGCCTTTTGGCGGAGGTCTGCCCTCTTTACTAGGGGACATTTGAACAGTTGCGTCATCATCTGGTTGCCCTCGAGCGACGCCACAAACTCGCTCACGTCGACACGCGTGACAAGCTGACTCAGCAGACGCACACTGTGTGCGTGTGCGTGAAGGTCAACCACATTTAATGGTCAAATTCCCTGTACATATCATAGCGCGTGTATGGTTTGAAGCTTTGAAGCCCTAACTCAGACTTAAAACTCAATCAGAACACTTTAATCCCATTTTATGCTATTTCGAAAACCGTTTGTTGGCACCTGAATATGAACCCTGATTTCAAAATGAACTTGTAATCCAGGTTTAAAACACTAAAACCGTGGCTACAAACCCTACTATGCCATCTAGTGGTGGGCACCTCTGGCTACCTCGCGATACAATACGATACAGGGCTCACTATTATTATATATTATACGATATGACGATACCGCGATTATGCATATATTGCTCAAGTAATAAATCCACAATAAAACTTATATTCAAATAATAATAAAAAAAATAAAATAAAATCAATAAATATAAATAAATAAAAAATAAATATAATAAAAATAATATAAATACATAATATATAAATATATATAATGTATATATAAAAATAAATATAATAAATAAAAATAACAATAATAAACTAAGCTCATGAGTCTTCTTCTCCTGAAGACTTGCGTCCATTTCCCCGCCACTCTTATGAGGCGCTCCCCCTAGTGGGCCCGCCAAGTAATTGCTCAATCAGTAATGAACAATGGAGCCGTGATAGTGGCTGTATGGTAACTACAAAAATATCGCGCCATCGACGCGTCGGTCATCTATCGGGAGACAAAAGTATCGTGATTTATCGCGATATCGATATATCGTCGCACTCCTAATGGCATCTAATAAAAAACAAAAAAATGTTTTCAAATTCTAATTGTGACGCGCTTACGGCTGTTTTGAAAGCCGAGCATCCGTTTTTTCTAGTTGCATATGGTCACCTTCCAAAAACAACGTTTTTTCAGAAAACACACCAAAAAAAATTTGCCAAATACTGACCTTGTTATATTTATTAATAACTTCATTGTAGGGGTAGAGTTGAAGAATCTGTTAAACGAAGCATGTGGAGGAGAATTTTAGGCAAAATTATTTTTTGTCAGTATGACTTAGTCCATTTTTTTAATTTTTTTTATAAATAAGGTGACGATATGATGTACATATAAAAAAAATAATAATTAAATTCCTGCTAAGTGGCAATGTGACATTGTTGGCCACACGGTGGCAGCAAAACATCATCTGAAGATTCCATGAATCATCACTTTCTTTTTGAACTTAAACCAGTGGAGACATTTTGTTACAAACATTTGATTTTTATTAAGATTGTATCCTCATTGTTCAATCCGTTTGCTTTCTTTTCTCTTTACAGTAGTTAATGTGCAATTATTATCATTTCTTTCTTTCTGTATTATTATTAGCGGGTCACAGTTAGGAATTCACAAGTCATTGGCACTTCGAACACACGTTGGGGTTGGGGGGGGGGGGGGGGGTATGATAGGGTTTGAGGGTTCAGACATTGACAGGGCCTCGAGGAGGGCGGGGCTTGGCGTGGTGAGTATTTCTTTACTGCATTCAGTTTTGGTTGCCCCAAATTGACTGCTTGTTTTTGTTTCCTGTGTGCTGAGTAATGAAGAAGAAAAAAAAGAAAAAAAAAAAAAAAAAAAAACTCATGCAGCTCAGTGCACATTCAACACACTCCCAGAGTGATTCCAATATGTCATCATGTACACTTCAAATATAGATATATATATATATATGTATGTATGTTTAGATTCATTTATATGATATTTATTCATATAGCAGAAATAAGAAAAAGAAGACCAGAGAGGAGCGTCCTTCACGGTTGCTATGGCGACGTGTGAGGTAAGACTGTGTGTTTGCATGGACTCTCAGCGCAGGCATGCGGCCATCGAGTTGTCACTTTGCAAGGAATTTTTTTTTTTGGGAATATTATAATATTAATATATACTGCAATATAATAAAGTTGCAACTGAAGAAAAAAAAAAAAAAGGTCACGAGACAAAAAGTATTTTACGTTGATAGTCATAAATTTTAATTTTACGAAATTCACATATGAAAATAGAATTCTTAAAATAAAAAAAATAAAAAAGAAAATCTGTAGTATTACTGGAAAAAAAATGTGAATTTTAAAAATTACAAAATTGTAGTGAGGGTGACGAAAAGTGCTTCTGAGAAAAATCGAGATTTAGCAAGAAAAATGTCTTTACTATAATTGAATCAAAATGTTACAATAAAGTCACATTTAAAAGCAAAAAAAACAACAACAACAAAAAAAAACTATTGAGAATTAAAAAATTAATTAAAAAAGTGTTGAGTTGGAATTTTGTAAAAAAAAAAAAAAAATTCAATAAAAAATGTCTTTACTACAATTGAATCAAAATGTTAAAATAAAGACAAATTTAAAAGCAAAAAAAAAAAAAAAAAAAAAAAAGACCATTGAGAATAAAAAATGCAATTAAAGTGTCGAGTTGGAATTTTGTAAAAAAATAAAAAATGTCTTTACTACAATTGAATCAAAATGTTACAATAAAGACAAAAAAAAAAAAAAAAACTATCGAGAATAAAAAATGTAATTAAAAAAGTGTCGAGTTGGAATTTTGTCTAAAAAAAATAAAATCAATTTTACATGATAAAATCCGAAATTTATGAAAATAGTCTTAATTTAGGGAAAATTAACACGAGGGGCAAAAAGGAAATTAAACCAGAATTTTGTAAGTAAAAAAATAATAATAATAATAATTTCTCTTGACAGTCGGAATTTTCGGGGCAAAAGATTCCTTCCTTATAGACACAAAAAATTGCAATTACAGGACCAAAAAAAAAAAAAAAGAAACATGAGCAAGATCATTTTTTCCTTGAAAAGTGACAACAGAGCGTGTGCGCCATCGCATCACAAAATGGCTGAGAGCTTCCGAGGTAAACTTTTTTTTTTCTCCTTTTTTTTTTTTGCAAGGAAAAAAAAACTGCATTGCTTTGCAAAGCCGAGCGCGCGCACATCCTGAGGGTGCGACGGAATGCGCGCGCCGCAGCTTCTTCAGAGGTTCCCGCGTATTGTATTTGTGTTTGTTTGTTGTGTGATTTGTCTGCGGCGTGCCGGAATGAAGAAGTTGCGATCCTTCACACCGCTCAACTCAAGTTTGACCAGTTTGTTTGAATGCGACATTCACCACATCGCCACCAGGGGGCCCCAAACACAAGAAAAATCCACCCCATGTCATGTGAATATTATGTCAAATTGAAGACTTTTTTTTTTTTTTTTTTTTTTTGTAAAGAAATCCTGCCCCCGAGTGGGCGATATTTCATACATGTTGTATGTTGTACGATATACGGGCGATCGTTGGTCGAATTTTGTTCATTTCTTGACAGAATATTTAAAGGGATACTTATACTTATTTATACTTATTTAGTCATTTTTGGAAGTCAAAAATTAATATTTTGCCTATAATAAATTTTATATTTTCATTATTTTATACGTACAATTAGTACCTTTTAAAAACACATTTTGCAACTTGCTGTCGACTGAAAATGACATCACAAAGGGCTCGGGTAACCAATCACAGCTTGTGATGTCATTTTCAGTCGACAGCAAGTTTTGTTTTGTTTTTTTTGCAAAATGTGCTTTTAAAGGTATTAATTGTACATGGAAAATAATGAAAATATCAAATTTACTTATTTAGTCATTTTTGGCAGTCAAACATTAATATTTTGCTTTTAATAAATTTGATGTTTTCATAATTTTCACAAACAATTAGTACCTTTAAAAACACATTTTGCAACTTGCTGTCGACTGAAAATGACATCACAAAGGGCTCGGGTAACCAATCACAGCTTGTGATGTCATTTTCAGTCGACAGCAGGTTTTTTGGCAATGTTTGCGGGGGCGGGGTGGATTTTTCTTTCGACATTCATTTTTCAAAACTTCATACTGTGTCATTCGAACATTTTTCCCCACCCCGTACAACAATCAATAAAAATGTCATCATATTACTCCAACATCGGGAAAAAAACAAACCGTGGGGAAAACGAACAAATTCCAGCTGGTTTTGATGTTTAAGTCCACAAGTCACGAGCGTCCATTTTACACTGTAGTTAACAAATGTCATAAAAGATGAAACAACGCATTAAAAAATGAGAATAAAAGTACAAAAGATAAAAAAAAAAACAATAAAAAAAATAAACATACAAATACCCTCCCGCCGCACCCACCTCTTGTCCTGTTACGTCCACCAAACAACAAACAGGAAGTCACAAAGTAAGCATGCTCAGAAAGGTGCAAAGGGCTTTAGCGCCATCTAGGGCTCACCCAAAGGTGCGTTCTTAACTCATTCAAACCCAAAAACGTGTAAAAACGTTTTTTAATACTTGGTCTTTCTCTCCCAAAAACGTATCAATACGGTTTTTTTTGTTTTTTTTTCTTAATGCAAGAGCAAACAGAAGGTTTTAATGCAGCTTCTGGCATGAAGACCTGGCTTGAAGCAATGGTAGTTATTGCCCCAAAAAAATGGCCAGCAGGTGGCAGCAGAGTATAAGAGATCAGCCAGGGCCAGGTTGCAACAAAAGCTCTTTTTTTTTGGCAATTTTGAATAATGATGAAACTTAGCTATATTCTAATGCTAATTGCTGCAAAATCTTTCTTTTGGTAAGTTTCATGTTTTTTATAGCAAAAGAAGACAATATTCTGTGGGTCTTGCAAAATCAGTCAAAATCCAGTAAAAAAGCCGGGGAGCGAAACGGGTTGAGTGAAAATGGCTGGGAATGAATGAGTTAAAAGTAAAACAAATTTAAAAAAAGAATACGCCAAACTGTGCTCTCTTTCGTCACTTTAGCGCCTCCCTGTGGATGGGCGGCGACAAAACGTACGTACGGACGGACGTGCGTAGAATTTCACTATTTGGTCTCAGGAATTACGTTTCGGACTTTGTCAGATTGCGTTAGCGTTAGCATTAGCGCTCTGCTTTTAAGGTGCGCGCATGAATACAGTGATCGAGACTTTTTTTTTTTTTTTTTTTTTAATATTACAATCATTGCTACAGGGGACGCCGCCCTCCGGTGGCGGCGAGAAAAAAAACAAAAACAAAAACATTCAGGCAGCAGCGCCACGTTCAAGTAAACTCACTTTGGATTCATTGATTGTTTTCATTTTGTGGTTTTTAAAAACATTCAGTTGCCTCGCAACTTAAGTCGCATTTTACGAGAAGAAAGTCAGAAGTTTGTGAGAAAACGTATTAAAAATTAAAAACATTTGTAAGATTTGACTGTTCTCACGGAGATACAAAATTTTTTAAAAATCAAGTCAAAAAATTAGGAAAAACTAATTTTTGAGAATAGTCTTTAGAATTCAGCAGACAAAATCTATTCCAGGAACATTAGAATTAATAAAATTTTATAAAACAAAGTTTGCAACGTTACAATAATTAATAATTTTAGCAGAATAATACAATAAAGTTGGAAAAGTTTCCGAAAACTCTTAAGATTACAGTACAAGAAAAAAAAATGTATTTTTAAAGTATGGACTATATTCTCGTAGAATTACAATAAAGTCTTATTTTACAATACGACTAAAAAAATTAGTCATAATGAGAGAAATCCAATTTAAATAAGAATAAAGTCATATATTTTAAGTTACAAGGGGATTTTCTTTTCACATTACACACTGACATAAAAAAATAAAATAAAAATACAACTATGGTAATTATGTCAGAATTCTTTTATGAGAAAGTCTCAATATTGTATGAGTGGAGAAATGAGAAAAACAAATCTAATTGAATAATTAAAGTTGCAATTTTTTTGGAATTTGATGAAGTTGAACTGTGGAAAAGTTTTCAATTTCTAAGAAATAAACATATAATTACAAAAAAAAAAAAAAAACTATTCCATACAATAATCATATGGGAACTTATGTTGTACTTTTGACTTTTTGAGACAAAAGGCAGAATTTTGCAAGAAAAGCAATAATACCGTAGTCATATTAAGAGAAAAATTTATTTTGAGACTAAATCTGTAAATTTCCAACGAGTCATTAAAATAAAATTCTGACTGTTCTCCGAGCATTACAATAGCCTTATTTTAACTGGGAAATAAAACCAGAATTTTACAGTCGTAAAATATGCAAGGAAAAAACTTCATTTAAAAAAAAAAAAAAAAAAAAAAAAAAAAAAAAATGGAATGATGCTGTAGTCATACATCATTTACGAGTAGCCATAGTTAAGAGAAAAAAAAATCTTGTAAAGATACAAGAAATAGTGTCATTTTGTTTTTTAGAAATATTCAGACGCATTTGTCGCAAACGTCCGCCCGTCCACTTTCTTTGCACTGCCGTCGCAGTAAAAGCGAAAAAATAAAAAATAAAACAAAAATAACCCCGCCCTCTCCCACCCCCTCAGTCATACGCGATGCGAAAAAATATGTGCTTCTCTTTCTCTAAACTATGATACAACTAAAAGCTAGTCTCGGCGACTATTTCGTACACGTTAATTCAGAGTAGAATCTCGCCTGACGATAGCTACAAGCTCAAATGTATAAAACAAACAAACAAACAAACAAACAAAAAACGTAAAAAAGAAGACGTAGTGAAATGTTTACAAACAAAGCTCTTCGGATTTCAAATGTCCGCTCAGGCCCAAGTCCCACATATTTTACGACCAAATATTTGGTTTGTGGCTCAAAAATCGCCAAATAATTGAAATGAGACGAATCTCAAAGGGGACGTTTATGCGACAACTACAATGTTTGTTTTGTTTTTTGCCGTTTTTCACATTAAAACGTCTAACAACGTAAAAACCGCTATTTGTTCGCCTATGGCTTTCCCACAACCGTTGCAGCGTTTCATATCACAGTTAAATTTCACTCTGGCACCTTAGCCAATTTTACTGGATCTCTCTATGAAAAAAAAATATATATAAATACATTTTTGTTTTTTTTATGTTTTGTCCAAAAGACGTATTTATACGTTCTTTTTGTTTAGTTTTTTTTTATGCTAGAGCATACAGAAGGCTTTGATGCAGCCTCTCAACTGCAAAGAACAGTTGCAGATATTGCATTTACATGCCAGCATGTGGCAGCAGAGTATAAGAGATCAACCAGGGCCAAGTTGGGGGAAAAAAAAGGGCAATTTCTCACAAAACTTAGCTATATTCTCATGCTAATTGCTGCAAAATAGAAACAGATAGAAATATACTTTTTTTTCCTGATGAAAGAAAGAGACATATTTCTTTTGATAGGTTCCATGTTTTTATAGCAAAGGAACACAATATTCTGTGGACCTTGCAAAATGAGTCAAAATCCAGTAAAACAGCCGGGCGCGAACGGGGATTTTCTGTGAAAGTGGCTGGGAGCGAATGAGTTAAATAACACGTTGCGTCATCGTTGCCTTATATGCCGCCATTTTGGCTTCGAAACGTCCAATTTTGTTTGACTGTTTTTGGCGCTTATTTAGGATGCCGATCCCGAGACGTTTGCTACAATAACCGGCAAGAATATTCTGGAAATTTGGTTCTCTCATCATCATCATCATCATCATCAAACTGCAGTGCTTCAAACAGACACAAGAGGCGCCCTTGCGTTCAGCTTTTTAGTGCAATTCCATCACGAGTGGGTGCTTAAGTTTCTTTGTCGTTTTTTTCCCCCCCGCCCCTCAGAGCGTCCATTTAAAAAAAAAAAAAAAAAAGACTGCGGAGGTTACGTAAACAAACATGCAATGCAGGTGTTTACATTGGAGACTCTTCCTCTTCGCGTCTCTTTTGTCTGGATTGTGACTGCCGCAGTGCCTCTTCGTCTGTCCTGGGAGATTGTTTCGCACACGCACACCCCTCCCTCCTCCGTTTTTTTTTTTTTTCCCTCCCCTCTCCTCCCTCCCTTCCTTCAAGTCTGGCATGATTAGAATTCGCTCGGTTCAACAGTCTGGTCAATACGGCGCATCCGATTGGGCAACAGCCACGGCGCTTGGGAAGAGGACAGACAAGAGACCCTTCCTCATCCTCATTTGATATCGCTTAAAAAAAAAAAAAAAAAAAAAAAAAAAAAAAAAAAAAAAAAAAAGTGCCGTAAACAAAAACAACAAAATTGATGGATTGGGGTCGTGAAGTTCACGTCTTTCAAGCATTTTAGCCACTTTTAAAGTCTGCAGAATATGAAGCCTTATTTGTACAGTCAAATGAATATAAACATGACTTTGGCGCATAAGATGTGTGTGCGTGTGCGCGTGAAAGGCAGACAAAAACAAAAAACAAACAAACACGCCACCCACGCAGTGGCAAGCATGCGCAATCGTCAGCCAGACACACGCATATGGAGTGTGTAGATGGCACTCTGGCTGACACACGCCATAAAAGGAGATGCGGGAATGTGTGTGTATGTGTGTGTGTTTGGGGAAAGCATTAATATGCGCGCACATATTAGGCAGTCATAATGTTATCGGGAGGGAGGTTTGGGGGATTCTCAGACTGTCCTCTTCCACCCTGCCTGTCAACAGCGGCAAATATTTAAGGAATAAATGTGCAACACCCCACCTGCCGCAAACCCCCCCCAAACCCACAAAAGTACCAGGGAGGGAGGGAGGGGGGTCATTCCCCACATTAATATTCCATAAAGCCTTTTTAAAAAATAAAAATAAAAAATCGCAAAGAATTGTAAACACTTTTACCTTGATGATAACACTTGCCTAATAGAAAAGATATAAAACACTTGTGTCGATTGGACGGCGCCTTAAATAAAAGGTTTACTCGAGAGACGCTTTTTTTTTTTTTTTTCCTGTGCTCTCGAACGCAACATCCGGTTGGGGATAAGGTGCTCAAATGTTAGTCAAATATTGATAATTTTCAAGTTTAGCGGAGAAACTTAAATGAAAGTGGGCATATTTGGAGGTTCTGTATAACCATTTGGTTACCATGGCGACACTAATTTAAATTGAACAAATGACAACATTTAGGAAAAAAAAAAGTTGATTGTACTTTTTCCCTCATCGTACCAAATGACCGACACTCACCACTCACAATCGTGTCGCGTCGAAAAAGCAATAGTCGCTGCGTCGTTACCGAAATAGCAATGAAAGGGCTGCGAACGTGCGAAGTTTAACTTATCGCTCACGCTCGCGTCTCATTGAAACCAATTGTCGCCGATAACTGATTAATTGGTCAGGCCCTTGTAAAAAAAAAAATAAATACATAAAAAATAAAAGTGAAGAATTGTAAATAAAAGCAAACAAACTCAAGTTCTTTGGGGCAAAACCTCCCCAAATCGCACGTACATTCAGTATGACTTAGATGAGGGAATATGAGATCCATTTTAGCCGGAGAACTGCTTTAAAAAAAAAAAAAAAAAAATCCAAAATGCAACATATTTCGGACAAAAGAAAATGTTTTGTGTGGGCTACTTCTTTCTTCTTTCCCCCTTAAAAAGCAAAAAAAAACAACAACAAAAAATCCCCCAAAATCCCGTTCCAATTTTAGAGGAATAACACGAAAAAAACTTTAAACTAAACTTTAAAGTAAACATACACAAGTCATTCTTCGGCGCAAACCCTTCACCAAACGCACGTACATTCAACTATGAAGGAAGGGGGAATCATACGGGATTAGGTTTTTGGCGGGAAAAGAACCGCCATTGACGCTACATGCAGACGGGAGAAGCCCCACTTCCTGTCTCGGGTATTTACGGTACATGCTGCCTTGTGGTGGGCTGGCAAGAGCGGCAAAATAAAAACAGCAGAAGGAAGTGGATGCTAAAAAGGAAGAAAAACATCTCAAGCGGCGACAAAAGCGGCCGCACTCCCTCGTGCCGTCCGTCCAAACATCCGTCCGCTCGTTCGTTCCACTCACTCAAAACAAAGTGCTGCCGTCTCCTCCTCCTCCTCCTCCTCCTCCGTCCGGGAGGGCGTCGGCGGGCGTGGCCCCCGCGTCGTGTCCCCCGCCGGCCGCCTCCAGGGAGGCGGCGTCGAAACCTTGCTCGCCGCCCAGCCCGTCGGCCTCCATCTTGACGTTGTCGGCCAGGAAGGTGGAGTAGGCGTCGCTGTCGGCCATCAGGAGTTTGAGTTTGGGGATCCAGCTCTTGCGGACCACGCGGCGGGCGTTGGTGCACATGTCGGCGGCGATGGCGTTCATCTCGCTCTCGCGGAAGCTGGGCGCAAAGTTCTGGCAGTAAACTGGCAAAAAAAAAAAAAAAAAAAAAAAAGAGAGAGAAGAAGGGAAAATGAGGAGGGGATTTTTCGGCGATTCGTTCTGATTTGTGGCGAGCGGCTCACATTTGACGGCGTGCAGCACTCGGTTGTCCAGCGGCTTGCGACTCGGGTCGTTGGTGGACGAGCGGATGCCCGTGCCGCAACTGTTAGCGAGGGTGCTCCTGTGTGTGCGCATGGAAGGGTCACTTTAACTCGTTCACTGCCATTGACGGCAAAAGACGTCAAATGACGTATTTTTGCTGGGCTGGCAGTGACGCTTATTAATAATCTAAATGACATTTTACATAATTTTAATGTTTTTTTTTTTTTTCAAAATCACATATTTAAGTAAAAAATAATTTCAAATACTTAAACAAAGCAAATAAAATACGTAAATGTATAAAAATGTACAATTCAAAATTTTGATATTAATGTCTTGCAAACTTTGAGCAAATGCGATTGGAAAACGCAATTAGACAACAAAAAGGCATTTGCAAAAACTATGAAAAAAATGATTTCATCAAGTGGCTTGCACACACAAAATCATTTGGATCCACAGCCATATTTTTTTTTAAGTAGATGTACAGTTTACTTAAAAAAAATGTATCCTGGAGCTAGATGATTATATTTCGTGCAACCACTCGACGAAATAAAATTGAGTACAATTTTTTTCTTTTTTGTGTTTGATGGAAACGGGGCTTGAGAAGCCAAATTACATTTCCTTGAATTTGCCCCACCAAAACAACAACAAAATAACAGCTCTGTCATACAAACAGGCAGTAAACAGGAAGTTGAAGAAAAGCCAAGCTCCCCTTCCCGTCACTCACCTGTCAAAGAAGGCGGCCAGCAGCCGCCGGAGCAGAACCTTGTGCCGCGTGCCGGCGCTGACGTGGCAGTTCATCAGCTGCGCCCGCGAGATGAACACGGCCGTGCCGCTCACCAGCTCCAGCTTCTCGGCCGGGTCGCCCTCCTCGTACAGCTTGGGGTGGCAGCGGTTGCCGATCTGGCTGATCAGCTCCGACGGCAGCGACGCCAGCTCCTGCCGGGGGCGCCCGCCTCGCCGGCCCGAGTCCGAGGCGGCGTCCGGCAGCGCCTCCACCTTCTCGCCGGGCACTGTCAGGACGAGTAGAGACATCGGGGATGAAAAAAAAAAAAAAAAAAAAAAAAAAGACAGTGTTGGGTTCTCAGGGTTCCTACACATTTGGTCAAATCTGGTTTATTTAAAAAAAAAAAAAAAAAACACTCCACAAAAAAATAAATAATTGCGACAGAATTGCATTGCTGGAAAAAGAAAAAACAGACCCCCCCAAAAAAAGTAAATTAAATTAAATTAAATTAATTTCATGTTACGTGATAAATTTTACGTTAAAACATTTGCCAGAACAAAATAAAGCAGTTCTTTGAGCTTTCTTTTTAAATCTTGAATCTGTTTTAACACATTGTCTTTATTTATTTATTTATTTATTTATTTATTTATCTACTTTTTGGGGGGGGGGGGGGGGGGGGGGGGTATTGGGTGCTGGTTTCTGGTTTTTCTTTTTCCAGATATATAAAATATATATTTTTTAAATTAAAAATAAATAAATAAATGTTGATTTTTTTTGCTTTATTTTATTTTTTTTGGGGGGGGGGGGTAATATCATTATCTTTTTATGTTGCAATGTGCAGTTGACAACAATAATGATTAAGGGTGTCACGATTTCGATTTTTTATCGAAATCGATCGAAATTACGTCACGATTTCGAGCATCGAAATAGAAGAGAGGACACACGATTCGATGCCCCCGCCGCCACCGCCGCCACCGCCACCTCCCAGGAAAGCAAATGAGACGCAGCCATTCAGCTACTAGCTAACGGCACTTGTTAGCTGACTTCTCCTGCAGTCATGATGGCAAGCGCGGACAGACACAGCAATGGTGCTTCAAGCCGCTCCCGCTTCTCTCGTCACCAGATTGGAAACATTTTGCGTTCCCGGTGAGTTATGTCGACAACGTTCACGTTGTCGATAAAAAGACCACAGTTGCAAGATATGCTATGTGCGCGTACTGTACTCGGCCACGGTGTTACGCCCGGCTCGTCAAGGGGAAGGGAAGTAACACAATAACAGAAAATATAGAGTAGATAAACACGGGTCGACTTTAACATCTGAGTAGTTTTAATTGAAATTTCAGGCAGGGGTTTGACAAGGGAGTGAAAGTGGAAGGTGAACAAATAATAACCGCATTTGACAGAACTGACAGAACGGAGGAGAAACAATAACCAATAGGGGTATAATACACGGATACACAATAGCGTCGCGCTGGCACAGTCGTCCAATCGGAGTGTCGCGCTGGCACAGTCGTCCAATCGGAGTGTCGCGCTGGCACAGTCCTCCAATCGGAGTGTCGCGCTGGCGCATTCAAACTGAAGTACCATTATACGGGCACCAGCCGACACAAACACACACATACATACTAGGGGAGCGGAGCCGGCGGCGGGACATTTACGCAGGCATCACAAAGATTTAGATTTATCAAATTCAACTAGAAGTGGGAAAACAACGGTCCAACCAACTATTTCATCCTCATTTACAGTGAAACTTCCACACACTTCAGCTCGCGCGAAACGCCAGATCCATAGGTCTATTTATAGCAGCAGACCTGCAGCCTTGGAAAACGCTGGATTCAAACATTTAATTAGTGTACTTGAACCACGCTACAGTATGCCCAGCAACTGTAAATGTTGGGATATAGTTTGTTCAGGCTGTATTTGTTCCATGACTTTGGATACAATATATTTTTTGTTGTTGTTGCACATTGCACATTATTTTAAGAGGAACGCACAGCACACTGTTGTAACCAAAAACAGTCAATAGATGGCAGGCACCCACTGTGACTTTTTGTTTTTGTTTTTTTATTTTTTATTTTACACTTCAGTAAGAACAAGACGGTTAACTTTATATTGTAAATAAATTCTTTGAATTTGATCATTCCTGCCTAATGTCAATGATCATATATTACATAAATTTACACAAAAATAATATGGAAATTGCATCACCTATATGTAGCCGATCTTTTGAAATAAGATTTACTGTACAATGAATAGAACCAATGATCATAGACTAGCCTTAGCCTACAGAAGCATATGCCTCTGTGTTATAAAGTGGGGGAGCGGGAAAAAAAAAAAAAAAAAAAAAAAATCGAAAAAAAAATCGAATCGTGACCCCAAAATCGAAATTTAAATCGAATCGTGGAGTTGGCGAATCGTGACACCCCTAATAATGATAGTAAGGATGATGATAATAATAATAATAATAATAATAATAATAATAATAATAATAAATCAACCATGCGACAACATTTAACTCCAAAAACGTTTAAATTGGGGGACCGCAAGGTACATTGGCTACAATTTTCCATACTTTGAATAATCCGAAAATTCGTCAAATCAAATTCCATATTTTCCCCATACGTGCATAGGAACCCTGACAATCCCGCGCGTTGCATTTCTGACCTGTGGCGTTGGCGTTGAGCATGCTGTACATGGTGTAAATGTTGCAGATTTGCCTGTACTGCTCTTCGGCGCTCTCGTCCGCCATCTCGTCCTCTTCCTCGTCGTCGTGGTAGCTGATGGGCGAGTCGCTGGTGTACAGACTCAGCGCGCCGGGACTCGTGCCGTCGGGGGTCCCGCCGTTATGACTGTTATTGTTGTTACTGCTGCTGCTGTTGTTGTTGTTGTTGTGGTGGTGGTGGTGGTGGTTCGTGGTACCTCCCGCCAGTAATGTCGGGGCGGCCCCCCGCCCGGCGGGATCCTGGGCAGCGGCGCTGGAGGTGAAGGAGGAGGATGAGGAGGACGATGAAGAGTAGCGTGCGGCCTTTCTTTGGGCGCCGGCGCCGCCTCCGGAAGCGCTCCCGCCTCCGTTGCCCCCCTCCCACAGCCGCTTGGCCACCGGGATGCAGACCACAGAGTAGGGGAAGCCCTCCTGCTGAGGGGCAAAAAAATAATAAAATAAAAAATATGTTAACCTCCGCGGAGGCCCAATGAACCAAAAGTCGGTTTATTTGAAAAAGAAAAAAAAAAAAAGAAAGTGACTCTCCAGTCATGTAGATACCTCACGATATGGTACAAGGCTCACGATAATGATTATCTCACGATAAGACGATACCACGATCTACTGGTCAGGAAATAAGTCCATGATAATCTACGATAAAACTAAGACAACTGATGTTTTGTTTTGTTTTTTAACTCATTTGCTCCCAATAACGTGTAAATACGTTTTTTTTTTGTTATGTGTCCCAAAGACGTATTTATACGTTTTTTTTGTTTTTTTTATGCTAGAGCATACAGAAGGCTTTGATGCAGCCTCTCAACTGCAAAGAACGGTTACAGAAATAGTAGTTATTACACAAACGGCCAGCAGGTGGCAGCAGAGCAAAGGAGATCAACCAGGGCCATGTAGAAAAGAGCTCAATTACTTACAATTTTAAATAGATTTGTGAAAACTGATGAAACTTAGCTCTCTTCTAATGCTAATTGCTGCCAAACGGAAACAGATAGAAAAATACTTTTTTTTCCTGATGAAAGAAGAGACTTTAATCTTTCTTCTGATAGGTTCCATGCTTTTATAGCAATAGAACACAATATTCGCATTTAAACGCATTTTTCATAAAAACGTATGCAAAACTGAATCACTTGGTGGACAGTAAAATTAAGCTCGCGAGTCTTCTTCACCTGAAGACTTCCGTCCATTTCCCCGCCACGCTTATGAGGCGCTCCCCCTAGTGGCCGGCTAAGTAATTGCTCAATAAGCAATAAACAATGGAGCCGTTTCGATAATCTATCGGGAGACAACGTATCACGATTTATCACGATATCGATATATCGTCACACTCCTAGTGGCGATAATTGCACATTACAAAGATCGGAAGTTTTTTTGTTTGTTTGTTTGTTTTTATCGTGCCATCTGCTGGCTTTGGTAGGTCAATGACCCCGATGGCACTGAAGCGTAAATTTCCAAAGTGAAAGTAAATCCCTCGAACGGCAACTTTATCTGGATCCGCACAAATCGTTGATTGAAAATTTACACTCCAGTCCTCTAGGGGGTGGTAAGTGCACAATACCAAAGTGGGGACAGTACATTTTGCTTCATCTGCTGGGGTTCATGGGCACGACACCCACTTGGCACCGTTTGCAAGTGGACTTTGACATACAACAGTCAAAGTTTTAAATTCATTAAACCGCTCCTAAACAATGTCAAATTTAAACCCGCAAAACAAAAACAAAAAAAGCGGAAAGAAGCAAGTGGCAGGTTACTTGTTGCGATTGAGGCGCGGCGGCCGTCTGCTCCGTTTTCACCTTGGACGTCAACGGTAGCGGCGTCAAACAAGCGGCGGGTCTGGCGGCCGGGGTCCCGCCGGCCCCGCCCACCGTCTGAGTGACGGGACTCTGAGGCTCCGTCTCCTCGGCGTGGAGACCCTGCGAGTCGCAGCTCGGGGACGACACCTGCCAGACAACAAACAGACCGCAGTCGGTCGTTACCATAAGAGGAAAAACAACATTTTAAATTGGATTAAAAACACCAAACTGCAAAGATTGAAATACTCCAAGGTTCCCAAATGATGTACATAATAAAAGTAAAAACAACTCCATAAAGTTGCTTGCATTACGAGTGTGGCAAGCTTGATGCTAACATAAATAGCAGTTAGCTGTTTTTTTTTTTGTTTTTTTTGTTTCTTTTTTGTTTTACAATACTGAAAGCAAATATTTGATCACAAATGGTGGAGCGACATATTTAGACAGATCATACAGTATAACAATCAGTATTCTATAGTATTCTACTAAGTCACTCCCAAAAGCGGCAAAACATTCTTCTTCGTTTGGATCAGCATGAGTATTATACTGCCCCCTACTGGCTAAGGTGGGCATAGGTTATTGGATTAGATAGTAGCATTAATTAATAATGCTCAAAACGGTTTAATTATTTTTTCCACTCAATGTTTTTATAAAATACAATATTATAGAGTGAACCACAAACAGATTGTGTGGGTTTTTTGTTGGGGGATGGAACAGATTAACAGTATTTCAATTCATTTCAATGGGCAACAATGATTTGATGTACTATAAGTATGGTCACAGAATTAATTTACTTAAAATGTGCTTTAAAAGAAATAGGTCAATTGTGCTCCACGTTCCTTTTTGTTAATTGTTTTATCATATATTATTTATTATTATTATTATTATTATTATTTTTCTTTATGATTGTTATTGCCGTTAATAATAGGAAAAACTGTGAACGTGCGAACAAAAATGGCACGATGTTTGTAAATTGGTAAATGGAAATCTTTGCAACTTCCCAATAAAAAGAAAATTTCAAAAAATTTACTTTAAAAGGCACCATTTTTTTATTTATTTCACATTTAAAATATTTATGAGATTTTAAAAATGTAATTAAAAAGTTTCATCTTAAAAGGCAATTTTATATACCTCAACTCAAAATAGGGATAAAAAATAAATATATTTAAATATTATTATATAATAATATTTAAATTAACTTTTTCATTTAAATAAAGAAGACATGCATATTAATAATACTAAGTAGTTTTGAATAAAACCTCTGAATTACATTGTAATGCTTTTAATTCAAATGCAATATATTTTTTTATTTCTTTTAACTAATTTAATTTTAAATATCACATTTTAAACTACATAAAATTAAATTTTTACATTACTTTTTTTTCATTGCACAATTTAAACAATCAATTATTTCCAAATGGAAATCTTTATATAGTCATTGCTTGGAGCTGATTGATCCCCAATTGGGGCTGATTGATCCCAATCAGCCTAGAAACCAGGCAGGCTTGCTAACTGGCTAGGCACGACATCCATTATCCAGAGGCAGAGCTGCAAAGTGTTTGTTTACCATCTGGACCAGGGGTGGGCCTCGAGGACCGAATTCCTGCAGGTTTTGGAGGTTTTCCCTCTTCCAACACAACCTGATTCCAATCAAACAGGATCATTATCAGAGCTTGCTGACGAGCTGATCATATCATCAGCTGTGTTGGAGAAGGGAAAACCCGCAAAACCTGCAGGACCCCCGGAAACCCCGAGCACCGGGTTTGCCCGCCCCTGATCCAGACGTACGCGGCAACTAAAGCCGCTCCCCGTCGTGTCGTACCTTGAGGAAAAACTCTGTGCCCTTCTCCATGATCTGCTGGATCTGCAGGAAGCCGGCGGTGTACATGAGCAGGAACTGGTCGCCCACGTTCATGCTGAGGCGGCCCGTGTAGCAGAAGGCCAGGATCTGCTGGAAGCTCTGCGGCTGCACGGCGGCCGGCAGCTCCACCACCGAGCTTTTGCCGCCGGCGTTGAACAGGTCGCGGAAGTACGAGGAGCTGGCCGCCAGCACCGCGCGGTGAGCCTGAGAGAGAGGGGCAGACGTGGATGTCACTACGTAAGTTAGCAAAAACCCTTGGAAAAGTCTGGAAAATAAATAAATAAATAAATAAATAAATAAATAAATAAATCAATAAGACCGTTTCACCAATCAACACGAAATTGGCCGGAGGCGTCAAGGTTATTTTTAGTTAAATAAAACTTTACGAAAAAAGTAAAATTAAAAAAATTTCGTTAACAAAATAAAATATAAACCAAAATGCTTAAAAAAATGTTTTTTTATTTAAAACTAACTGAAACTACATTTTATGTTTATAAAACTAACTAAAACTAAACTATAATTATAGCGAAAATGTCCTTTGTTTTTTCGTCTTTGGTAATTAATTTAGTGCATGAGCCTTTGGGGCTGATTTTAAATGTGATTTTTAGTAGATTTATTTTGATATAAGCCGGAATAATGACGTTTGAAAGTATGTCACACAGAAGTGACGCCATCTAGCAGCAGCCAATAGAAAACACCTTCAGATGACGTTGCTCCAATGCTGTTTTTCAAATATTGCGCACAAGTAATACACATTAAAAAAAAAAAAAACTAATACTAATACTAAAACTAAGCATTTTTTAAAGAACTAAACTAATAAGAACTAACAGAACCACTCTGAAAACTAATAAAAACTAACTAAAATGAAAAATTCCAAAACTATAATAATTACGACGCCTTCAAACTTTATTTATGAAACGTCGATGAAGATATGAGGCGGGAGAGCGCGCAGACAACAATCTGTCGCCGCTGGAAAACATTTAAAATGGCTCCGACTGCGGCGCTCTACTTTCTTATCTCACCAATTGAGCGGCGCCGCAATCACTGAGGGACTAATTAAGCCCGACTGTACGTCGTCAAAAAAAAAAAAAAAAAAAAAAAAAGTGAACTCTCGGCAAAATGAGCATGCGGACCTCTTTTACAGCAGGCGCGCTCTCTTCTCACCGAGTTCACACTACAAAGGCCAACGTGTTGAAAAACAATAATTGCGCATTTCCTTAATGATTCCATTCTGACTACCTAACGTGATGGAAGGCAAGCCAGACAACTGGTTTTGAGTCAGTATTATTGTATTGGTGTATTTTTTGTAGTCATCATATAAAATTTGGGGTTTTGTATTTTTTTTATGTAATACAAATACCCGTAGTTGTCCATTTTTTGGCTAATATTTAGTATTGAAAGTGAATATTGGGGGTCTAACTTTTTTAAGCATTTACAAAAAAAAAAAAAAAAGCTTTTCAATAGGCACCAATTACCATATTCTCCGCACTATAAGGCGCACTGCATTATAAGGCGCACCTTCAATGAATGACATATTTTCAAACTTTTTCAAGATATAAGGCGCTACAGTAGAGGCGGGGGTTACGTTATGAATTCATTAGATGGTACTGCGCTAAAGGGAATGTCAACAAAACAGTCAGATAGGTCAGTCAAACTTGATTAATAGATTACCAACCCGCTTTCTGACAACTCCATTCACTCCCAAAATGAATAAACAGCGGTTTTATTATTTTCTCTGAGGTAAAGTATGAGTATTAGCTCGCGATCCAAGATGGCGGGATCTTCTGCGCATGCGCGTAACCAATCGTGCAGGGTCACCGATAGCGTCTTGACAGAGAGACCTGTTGCGGCTTAATATTGACACATATATAAGGGGCACTGGATTGTAAGGCGCATGGTCAGCTTTTGAAATAAATGAAGGCTTTTAGGTGCGCCATATAGTGGTGAAAATATGGTACTTACAATTTTGAATAGATTTGTGAAAACTGATGAAACTTCGAATCCTAATTGCTGCAAAACGGAAACTGCTATTTTACTTGTTGCCATGTCCTGACACTTCCAGTGGGGTTTTTTCCCTCCTCAAAATCAAATCATCTGTAATTTATTATTAACTCATTTACTCCCAATAACGTATAAATACGTTTTTTTAATGTTCTAAGTGTCCCAAAGACGTATTTATACGTTTGTTTGTTTTTTTTAATGCTAGTGCAAACAGAAGGCTTTGATGCAGCCTCTCAACTGCAAAGAATGGTTGCCGAAATGGTAGTTATTACACAAACGGCCAGCAGGTGACAGCAGAGCAAAGGAGATCAACCAGGGCCATGTAGGAAAAAAAGCTCAATGACTTACAATTTTAAATAGATTTGTGAAAACTGATGAAACTTAGCTCTCTTCTAATGCTAATGCTAATTGCTGCAAAATGGAAACAGATAGAAACATACTTTTTTTTCCTGATGAAAGAAGAGACTTTAATCTTTCTTTTGCTGGGTTCCATGCTTTTATAGCAATAGAACACAATATTCTGTGGGCCTTGCAAAATCAGTCCAAATCCAGTATAACAGCCAGCACCGAACGGAATTGTTTCTGTGAAAATGGCTGGGAGTGAATGAGTTCAAGACTAAAACGCTAGATTTATAGTTGACTAAAAATAGACGAAATAAGGATGACTAACTTTGACAAAAACTAACAAGCATGACTGAAACTGGACTAAAACTGAGACTAAATTTAAAAATGGCGGATAAAATTAACACTAGTGGGCAGGTCACATCACCGCAATCAGGTCCACTTGTCGTAAAATAAACTAGCATGGACTTAAAATCGACACACCACTGAGTAAATGATACTGCTGTGTTGGCTTATAAAAATAAAATAAAACAAAAACCCAAATTGGACCTTGAAGGCGTGTCCCTTGACCACCACGGAGACATCACAGTAGAGACCCTGCAGACGCTGCTCGTTCAGACACTCCAGGACGTTGTTGCCAAAGTTGGGGATCGCCATCTGTAGCGTCTGAGCCATAACGCTGTGCCCAGCACCACGGGGTCTGTAAAAAAAAAAAACATGAGATGATGAGACGACAATCGTATTTTAATATCATCCCAAGTGCAGTCCAATTTCAAGGTCTGGTTTATTTTACCTCCTTCGCAACGCATCCGCAGTGTAATTCTGATGCTTTCTGGCCCACTTTTTCTCCCCCCCCCCCCAATCGCTCGGTCAAAGAAGAGTCGCTTATATAACTCGTCTATTTTTCGACGTCATAACAAGCCGTGATCAAAAAGTGGACCAACGGTTGATGTGACATGAAATAATCCGCCCTTAATAATAGATTCTGTTTAAGAGTGACTCACTTCCTTGTCTGCCCAGACTCTTTGATTTGGTTCCCGAGTACAAAAAAGATGCGGTTATTAAAAGGTGGAAAGTTTGAAAATAAACGCAGCGGAGATGACACAGTTTAGCGACGTCACATGCACGATTTACTTCGACCAAACAAGGTGGAGGCAGCCCAGGTGATTGTATTTTTTTGGCCATTAGTTGTGTTTTTGTCATCTAATATTTTGATATAATTTTCTCATATTTATATATTTAAGTTTTGGCATAATATTTGGCATATACAATATTAAATAAATTGAAAAATATTAGATGAAAAATGCAGAAATGTTAGCTAGTTGTATTATATGTTTGTATTTTTTTCTTATTTTTTTTCATTTTTCTAACGTTTGTATTTATCTCAACATTTTACTTTAGTATCTATTAGAGTCTAGCATGTATGAAAACTGATTATTATATATTTTCCTTCTAATATTTATTTCCTACAATTGTGTGTTTTCCCAAATATTTGTGCATTTCTCATCCAATAGTTTTATCTGTTGGATTTTTAAAAATATATACTTTACATTAGGGCTGCTCGATTATTAACAAAATATTAATCTGGATTATTTTAGTTATAATTGAAATCACAATTATTCAAACGATCTTATTTTTGGTTACAAAACAAGAAAATGTTCAAACATGTAAAAAATACTAAATTAATATTATTATTATTATTTATTTATTTATTTATGTATTTAGTGCCCTGCGATTGGTTGGCAACCAGTCCAGGGTGTCCCCTGCCTACTGCCCAGAGCCAGCTGAGATAGGCGCCAGCAGCCCCCGCGACCCTTGTGAGGAATAAGCGGTCAAGAAAATGGATGGATGGATGGATTTATGTATTTATTTATGTATTTATTTATTTATTTATTTTTCTAGGTTTCAAATAAAATTCTTTGAAACACTAATTATGGACCAGAGAAAAATGTATCCAATTCATTTGTAAAATAATTTAAAATAATAATAATAAAAAAAAAGTACAGATGAATAAAGTCAACAAACATTGTGCATTGGAGTTGACTTACTGTACACTTATAACTTGACATAGAACTGTGGTAACTTGTAACATTTTAATAATTTCAATTAATAATCTTTTTCTTTTTTTTTTACGATCATGCCAATTTTGTAATCGTGGGGTGTAAAATAATTGAGATTGTAATTGAATTTCGATTAATTGCACAGCCCTACATTATAATATATTTTAGTCATATTTTTCTGTGAATTTTAGTCAATTTATTTTTCTTTATATAAAATAGAATAGAATATAATTGTCATTGTATGGCAAAAGTGTTGAAATAACGGTGGAAACGCTGAAGTTGAAATTTTACATTTTTTTTTTTGGCATAAACTACGTATGTAGTCGTAGAAAACAAACACAGGAAGTAATGTCTAACATTGACTGATAATATAGTAATATTTAAGCGCTCATTCGAAACAGATGGCGCACCTCCGTTTGCCGCACACTCCGCGCCTATTTTAATAAAAAATGATTACGCGAAGCAGTAGTGAGCTAAAGGAGCGTTTTGGAGGTCCATTGGCGCTCGCTCATCATTAATTTGTAGTACGCTTTACTGCGGCTAACGACTTGTGATGGACGCAGGCGAAGCAAATAAAGACCGCACCGGAGAGAGAGTAAACAGTCCTCTATTTATAGCTCCAGTGCCGCATTTTACAATGGTATTGCTATTTTTTTTACGCTGTCATGCATTTCTCACATTGGCGCTTTTTAATGCTAACGGCATTGATTGGAAACTGACGACTTTACACTCGCACTACTAGTGAGCAGAGATATTGGACACAATCAACTATTCAGTAAACATTTTAGATCACTGGAACTAACTTATTCGAGAAACAAGTGAATCGAAGAAACGTATTAGCATTTGCACAAACCTGCAAGGGGAAAAACAGCCTCCCAGTCCTCATTATGCAAGTCATTTTGTTTTACAGAAAATCACTGTTTCATATATTGTTTTACTTGTTACGCCACGTGGTATTTTCTGACTTGTAATCAAATGTTTTCAAAACAGAAAAAGTAGAACCCCTAGAAAATTTCACCTCCAGTGTCACTAAAAAAAGTACAAACTTCTAAATCTTGACCCTGAAACCGATAATTTTACTTTCATTATTTCATGGACCATCTAAAATTAAAGTTGTTACAAATGTCTTCAGTAGGGTAGTCTGAACTTTTAACCCTTCACAACAGTGCTTTTTTTTTTTTTATGTCTATACGTAACATTTTATAGATGTGTTACTTCAACACTTGATTTAATTGAATACTGACAATATTAATGATTTAAATATTAATTTTAATACTGTTTATTATGTGACTGCTGCGGCGCAAAACAGGCACATATTAATATCCTAGAAAACAGCGTTTATTAATTTTTCTGTATTTACTGGAATTTTTCACACAAAATGCGGCCCGAACCGTTGAAAGTACCGGCACAAATGAGGTATCAAAAGATGCGTCTCAATCTGACTCGGCGGGGAAGTATCTTTTTTTCCCGGAATTCCGAGTTACCATGGCGACGCAATTCCCCCCCCCCCCTCAAAAAAAAAAAAAACACCAAAAAGCGCCATAGAAATGAATGGAGAAGGGGGTGGGGCGAATCCACAAATCAAGCACCTAGGGATTAACCTGATTTCAACAGGAAGTGACTTGATTTCAACAAGAAGTGACCCGGAAGTGACCTGATGCCAACAGGAAGTGACCGGTTTTCAACAGGAAGAGACCCGGAAGTGGCCTGATTTCAACACGTGACCCAGAACTGACCTTATTTCAACAGGAAGTGCCCTGATTTCAACAGGAAGTGACCCAGAAGTTGCCTCAAATCAACAGGAAGTTACCTGATTTCAACAGGAAGTGACCCAGAACTGATCTTATTTCAACAGGACGTGCCCCGATTTCAACAGGAAGTGACTTGATTTCGACAGGATTTGGCAAAACTGTCCAGTGCATGCGGTTTTCCACCTTGCAAGAGTCAGCAGTCACATCCAAAATTTCAGCGGAAATGTTTTCTAGTTAAATACACGATTTCATATACGAGCTACTGCAGTGATGTTAAACTTATTTTTGTCAGGCCACATCGTAGTTGCTGTTGTTTCCTCCCCTTGATGTCTGCGACGTTTTGTGAACCCATAAAAATGTATGCCTCATCATATCACATATACACAACAAACTAATGGATAACTAATTTTGAAATCCGTTTTGAAATTAAAAGTCAAGACAATTTGCAGTTTTAGCAATTTTTTTTTGTAGTTTTGATTTGCCTTTGCTGGCCACATAAAATGACGTGACGGGCCGAATCTGGCCCCCAGGCCTTGAGTTTGATACTAGTGATCTATAGTTTATTATCATGTCAGGTGCTGCCTTCAGGCACAGTGTGAAATGACAAATTTACCCACCCACAATTGAGTGATTTTGACAAATGTCACTAAATGTCTCATTTATCCATCTATCATTCCATGGTGTCGTGTTAGTTGTTGCCTTCAGGGACTCATTTTCTATTAGGGGAACACTGTTCAGACTTGAGAGCTTCTCAGACAGTTATTTGTGTACACAGACATTGATTTGTATCCCAGAGTACTGAGAAGGCGGCGACTGTATCTCTGTTGAGATGGTGTGCGCGTGTCGACGTTAGCATCGCTTAAGTGCCTCGACTTTGATCCGTGAAACGGATCCCAAAATGCGCAACGAGTCGCGAGAATCCACCATTTCGCACCGCCGGTGACATTTTGCACTCTGCGTGGCCTCCAGGCGACAGTCAAGACGGCGGCGCGGCTTCCAGGTGTAAATATGTGCAGCGGCATGAATAATAAGCAGGCGGTTGCCATGACGACAAGCCATTGTGCCTAATAAATTAAACCCGAGCATTGCTGATGATAACACACATTGAGAAGTCGAGTAGAGACAAAAAAAAAAAAAAAAGACGCATTCCAAATGCGGGTGCGTGAGCATAAGTGAGATGTCAACCGAGGACACCCGGCTGCGGGTCAGCAGGGGTCATCGCAACATCCAGAAAGCAAAAAAGGGGAGTTAATTGGCGTCACTTGACCTTTGAACTGGTGGGGCCCCTGGCGCACCACTAAACACGGACTGGCTAAACCGTGTCAAAAAGGTGACATCGCGAGCGAACATGATGAAGAAGCAATCTCACAATTAAGTGTTCCAAATGTCCATACGGGTTACATTTATGTCGTTACTAATTGTGGGAATGCTTCAGCATTCCCACATATGTTATTGTGATTTTTATTCTCCACATTTTTTTTTTTTGCCGCGTAACAACTCCCACATAATACTCCTAATTTATACTGTTCAAATTTCAACTAGCTTTAAAAATTGACACGCCTCCCGGGGTATGTATCGTCTGATTCCAAATTACTTACAGTATTTGCTAAATTTGACGTTTAATATCAACTTTTCCGCATTCATTTTCAATGGGACAGACATTAACTTTTTCTAAGTATCACTTACAATCATTACCATCATTGTCCAGTAATCAGGTGGTCATAATTTCATAATTTATCTTTTAATTTACTTCATAAGCATTCCACATGCATTCAAATCATAGCATTCAGCTATGAGCGTTCAACTTTCAGCATTCCCACGCAATTTCTCCAGAAATTGCACTTAGTCTAGATAAGTCACATCAGAGAAACCACAACTTTCCCCTCAGTGATGTTTCCAAATGTCTTTTCGAGGGGGATAGCCACAGAGTCCGACTGCAAATAGGGAGTTGCCATGAAAAATTATTTGACCCGCCCTTAAAAGTGGTTTAATTCTAATCAAATGTTCAAAAACACACAAAAACTTTTCTTCAATCAGGTGTTGCTTTCAGAGACGGTCTGAAATCTGCTTCCCACCTTACGAATGACAGATTACCAAGTGTCCTCAAATGTAATCCTACCTGTCTAGGTATCATATTAGCTGGTGTCTTCTGGAAAGTCTATCAGTTTCTATTGATCTATCTAGTGAAGGTGTTTTCATTCCAAATCCATTTCTCTATTGCATGTGTTGCCTTCAGGCAACAATCATATATTCCTCTTAAATGTTAGGGTTATCTATCGCTAGATGTCATCCAAGGACACTTGTCTGGCAGCTTGCTGCCTTTTTCCCCACCCTGGCTGCAGTTCAGCTGGGGTCACCACAACATCCAGGAAACATCACTAGGACTAATTGCCACCACTTGACCTTTGAACCACAGCCCCCTTGCTCCCCTTTTAAACAGCTTAACCTTGTCCAAAAGTAACAAAACGCACACTTCCACCGCCATAAATTGTTTTAATATATTTAACAGACTCACTCGGAAAAGCTCATGAATCACTCAGCTCAGTTTCCTGTTAAAAATAAAAAGGTGGCCTGTGTTAGCCCGTCGCGAGCTAACGCTATAAGGCTAACGCCGCTCGCACCACACCTCAGCACACATTTCTTAAATTGGTCGCATTAAAACAATGGAAACCCCTTCGTGGTTGTTAGTTTAAAACCAAGCGCCGAGGCGACGTTTTTTTAGTTCACTCCCCTCCAAGCCGGCGGGTACTCGAGCCTCGAAATGCGGCTACTCTCTCGCCCCCACCCCCCCTTCGGCGGAGCGCGACCGAAGAAAGAAAACTTAACCCCAAAATACAGCCCGTGAAAAGGGGAGAAATCGCCTCACTTGTGGGAGTCGAGCAGAGCCGACGTCTCGCCCGGAGAGGAGGAGGAGGAGGAGACGGTAGACAGAGAGGAGGGGAGCCACCGAGCAGCGGCAAGAGAAGCCGGAGGACAAGCGGGGTGGGGGGGAAAGACAGCTCACGGTGCCCCGCGCCGTGTGCCAGCCAGCCAGCCGCGGGATTTGGGAGTCCTCGGCTGGCCCGGGCCGGCGGGGAGGGAGAGAGCGAGAGAGAGGAGAGGAGAGGAGGGGAGGGAAGGAGGAAGAGGAGGGTGGGGGGGACGAGACAAAAACCCAAGAGGCCCCCTCACACATACAAAAAGAGGCAAAAGCTCCACTCGCATCGGTGTTCAGTCAAATGTTTTAAGTGGAAAATAGTCGAGACGATGAAATATTGAGCGGCTCGCTAAGCGCCTTCTTCGCCGGATTTATTCCGTCGAAAGCGGCCACCAAGCAGCATACTGCCCCCCCCCCCCCTCCCCTTTCCATTTTAACGTCGCGTACAGTACTTAATAACGTCGATTTTAAAAACAAAAATGCTTCTCGTTCACTCGACCAACTCCCGGTGCTCGATTATCTCGAACCGCGACATCAACAGGTCATCCCGGGACACAGACGGACGAGTCCAACGGCATGGCGAGACAAGTGGAAGGGAAGAAAAGTACAAGCGAGGGGGTTCCTCGGTCGAAAAAAAAAAACAACCGCACATTCAACGATTAAACAGCTGTTTGTTAGTGTTTATTAATAAATATTTGACAGTAACAGAGCGAGTGGTTTATTGTTTTTGTTTTTTTGGTGGCAAGTTATGGAATGTGGAAAGAAGAGCGACGGACTCGTGGAGCCACACCGCGGAAGGGGGGGAGGCGGTTCTTGGGCTAGCCCGCCGCGATGAGTCGGTCGGTGCTCTAAAGTTTGCCCACTTTCTCCTCACCCATCCCCCAACACAGGGCAGCTAGCTCAACTTAGCCGTGCAACACAATTATCAACAATAGTTTCTTCTTTGTCTCACCCTTCACTCTTTATGCATTGTACAGTATCATGCACTTTGCAGCCTCTACAACCCAAATAATAATAATAAATAAAAGATACAATCAGGAAAAGAAAACAAAAGTTCCACCGGGCATCATCATACCGCGCGGCCCAACCGACACTCCCCCCCGCGCGTGTGCATCGCTGCAGGTCGGCGTGCAACAACATCTCACTCACCCCGTCGGCCGCTGGAACAAGTTTGCGGTGGAGGAGCGGCGGCGGCGGCGGCGCCCGGGAAGCTCGTTAATGGTGACGGTGTTGGTGGTGGTGGTGGTGGTGGTATGTCCTTCCGCCGCGCCGCAGGCAGCCATTCATTACTGGGACTCGACTCAGCAGCAGCATCATGAAGGCATGCACGTACACACGCGTGCTTGACGGAGAGAGGGGGGGGAGGGGGGGGGGGGGGGTGTTAACTGTATGGGCAAAGGGTTTGCTGCTTCTCGTGTTGCAGACAGATTGCAGAATCATCGATTAAACTTGACCGACTGTAAAGTGATTTGGAATTGCAGGACGCGCATGACCAAAGTGGAGTTTTCGATCAGGTGTTGTTTGTTGTGTCAGGTGTTGCCTTCAGGGACGGTCTCGACTCACCATTTCCCTTCACGTCTGACAAATCGAGATAGCGATCTCAAGTGTTGCCTTCATCGACAACCCGAAATCTCAGTTTCCCACTCATATTGTTCAAAATGGCCTTAAAGGTGCAGTATGAGATGTTGAAGCTTCGAGCAAGATTTCACCTCCGCTGCCCTTGAGTCCCTGTTGGAAAGTTGCCAAACGATTCGATGATGTATTATTGCTAATGTACAATCAATTAAAAAAAAAGAAGAAGAAGACTTACCTGATATCAGTGAGAACTGCGATTTTGGCTGTGGTTTGACACTGCTTGACTGGATTAAAAAAAATAATTACCCTAATTTGTCTTGAGCGCTGTCAAATAATTTCTTTTTTATTTTTTTTTGTTGCTACCCGGAGTTTAGATCCAGCGAAGAAAACTTGCATCTATCACGTTATTTCTTCTCTTTCCATACAGTCTTGATTGTCTGGTTTTGTCACGCAAGTTTAGAAATAATAATTAAAATCCAAATTAGAGACATAAACAGCATCAGAGACAGAATTTGTCAAAAGTTCATTTTTAATAATATTCTAATTCTACTGTCAGGTTATACAGACAGTTTGAACATATACTGTATGCCAAAATGTGTTTGTTTTATTTTAGCACGACAAACTGCTTTTCAATGGTATCGCTGTCTAATTGTTGCCTTCAGGTACTATCTGAAATCACAATTTACAGTTGACTCCATCGAGTTCACCATTTCACTGACTGCATGTCAAGGTTTTTTCCCCCCCTTTTTTGTTCGTACTTATATTCGTCCTTCTTTGCTCTTTTGAAGGGATTTTATTTTTTCCAATTTAGTCGAGTTTTATTCCACATAGCTGCTCACCACATCCCGGATTTTGCCGAGATGAAATTAGATTATTCACGGGAGAAGCAGGCTGATGATTTTTCCAGGCTCCTCACATGGAAAGTAGGCCGGGTTGCGAGGAAGAGGCGGTGGATGAACCGAAAACAAGAGGGAGGGGTGTCCTCACCGTTACCTCGACGTTATCGCGGGCTTCGCTTTTCCTGCTGCTGCCTTGCGGGCCTCCGTAAGACAAACTCACCAACATGGCGGCGCCCATATGCTAACGTGAGCGTGACTGTTTCGGCTACTACGAGGAGGCAAAACAGCTACAAAAAAATAAAATAAAAATATTCCCGACTGAGTTCCGAGTAACTCGAAAGTGTCACCGTGAGGAGACGCGCGTTTTCCGGTGAGATTTATTCGGCGACGGAAGCCAGCTAATGTGACGGGGGCATAATGTCGACAGATGTTGACCGGTTAGCCAGGTGCCAAGGAACAAGTGAAAAGCGGTGTAGCCTGCAATATTTAGAAGGAACCGACTAGAAGCTAACTAATTCTGCAGTATGTTAGTGTTAGGAATGACGCTTGAAATGTTTTGGAGCCTTACCGTACAATATGTATCAGCTATCTATAAATTGTGCCCTTGCCAGGAATATTTTCACATTCAGGAGTATTTTGGGTGTAAGGCTGTAAACATTAATTGTCTCGACAATCTAAATATACTCAATGTCTTCAGTTGTGCTAGATAGTGTCGTTTTTGTCTCGAAGTGTCACCTAAAGCAGTCCATTTTTTTTCCTGAACTCTAATCCTGAAAATGTTCATAATTGCCTGTCGTAATAGTTTAAATCCTACCACCAACTATTGTGGCAAAACTATTTTACATCATATCAAATTCACTCAACAAGATGATCCTTAACTCATTCACTCCCAGCCATTTTCACAGAAGCAGTCCCGTTCGCTCCCGGCTGTTTTACTGGATTTTGACTGATTTTGCAAGGCCCACAGAATATTGTGTTCTGTTGCTATAAAAGCATGGAACCTATCCAAAGAAAGATGAAAGTCTCTTCTTTCATCAGGAAAAAAAGTATGTTTCTATCTGTTTCCATTTTGCAGCAATTAGCATTAGCATTAGAAGAGAGCTAAGTTTAATCAGTTTTCACAAATCTATTTAAAATTGTAAGTCATTGAGTTTTTTTTCCTACATGGCCCTGGTTGATCTCCTTTGCTCTGCTGTCACCTGCTGGTCGTTTGTGTAATAACTACCATTTCGGCAACCATTCTTTGCAGTTGAGAGGTGCATCAAAGCCTTCTGTTTGCACTAGCATTAAAAAACAAACAAACAAAAAAACGTATAAATACGTCTTTGGGACACCTAGAACATTAAAAAAACGTATTTATACGTTATTTGGAGTAAATGAGTTAATAATAAATTACAGATGATTTGATTTTGAGGAGGGAAAAAACCCCACTGGAAGTGTCAGGACATGGCAACAAGTAAAATAGCAGTTACTACTTTCCTATTATCCATTTGATGATGTTTTTGACGATGTGATCTCATTTTCTAAATTCCGCCATTTATGATCCAGGACTTTTTTTGCCTTATCTTGAGAAGTTTACCACCCCGATTACTCTAGGGTGCCCAACTGCCCACTTCACTTTGTGGTTACAGTTAGAACGATGTTAAAACCAATTTAATTTGCACAAATGGCCTCCGAGCCAGATTTTGCACAACCCAGCAGTGGATTAAATTGTCTATATTCAATTGATTTGTATTCCAGGTGTTGCATGAGTCTGCTGGCGCGGGCCGCCCGGCTGTTCCCGCCCATCGCCACCCGCTGTCGCCCGCACCCGCCCCCCGCAGCACGTCGGTGGCGTGCGGGTTGCGCCATGGAACCCTCCAAAACGTCTAATCCGACCTCTGACGTTACCGTTGCTGAGCCGGCGGCGGTCGAGAGGCAGGAGGAGTCGCCTCTTGTCGGGCCAGGAGAGACGGTGGTGAAGGAGGGCAAGGCGGCCATTTTGTTTCCCAGTGCCAACGAGGTGTTTTACAACCCGGTCCAGGAGTTTAACAGAGATTTAACGTAAGCCGTTTCCTTTGCCGCATATGCTACACTTGTTTTTGTCATTTAAAAAAAACAAAACAAAAATAAACGCATTGTGAACTAAAAATACTCATTACTGAAAGACGCCTTCTTTCTTTCCCCAGATGTGCGGTGATTACTGAGTTCTCCAGAGAAGTGCTGGCTCAGCGCGGTGTGAAGGTTCTGGTGGCCGGGGAGGAGGAGCGAGTGGTGGCGTCGCTGTCTGACGAGGCCGACGTGCAGGACGGCAAGGCAGCCGTTGAGGAGGAGGCGTTTGTCACAGCGACGGCGGGACAGAAATGCGAGGTAGCTAAAGTGAAGACAGTCGAAAGACCTCCAGTAAAAATGTTTAGAATTGCTTATGTTAACTCATTTGCGCCCAATAACGTGTAAATACGTTTTTTAATGTAAGTGTCCCAAAGACGTATTTATACGTTTTTTTCTTGTTCTTTTCTTTTTTTTATGGTAGAGCATACAGAAGGCTTTGATGTAGCCTCTCAACTGCAAAGAACGGTCGCAGAAATGGTAGTTATTACACAAACGGCCAGCAGGTGGCAGCAGAGCAAAGGAGAACAACCAGGGCCATCTAGAAAAAAAGCTAAATTACTCACAAGTTTAAATAGATTTGTGAAAACTGAAGAAACTTAGCTTTCTTCTAATGCTAATTGCTGCAAAACGGAAACAGATAGAAACATACTTTTTTTTTCCTGATGAAAGAAGAGACTTTAATCTTTCTTTTGGTATGTTCCATGTTTATAGCAATTGAACACAATATTCTGTGGGCCTTGCAAAATCAGTCAAAATCCAGTAAAACAGTGAACGGGATTGCGAAATGTGAAAATGGCTGGGAGTGAATGAGTTAAAGACTTGATACTTATGACTTGAACGCATGTGATTTAGTCCCACCTCTGGATCACTATGCATGCGTTTCCGCCAATCCATGTTTTCCAGAGCGGTCTTCGCATCCTGGAGGGTTTGGCGGCGTCCGGTCTGCGCTCGGTGCGTTTCGCGCTGGAAGTGCCGGGACTTCAGAGCGTCACCGCCAACGACTTCTCCTACAAAGCCGCCGCCCTCATCGCCAGGAACGCCGAGTACAACAAGGTGGGCGAGCTCCTCCGAGCCAGCTGCAAGGACGCCAGGTAAAAAAAAAATTGTGTTCACATTATATAGAAAGAAACGTATTTTTGTGATTTATGTGGAGGCTGATGCGCAAAACGTGCCAGTCATTCGTTTTGTCAATCAAGCAAAATTGTACCAAAAAAAAAAAAAAAAATATATATATATATATATATATATATATATATATATATATATATATATATATATATATATATATATATATATATATAAATATTGTGATTTTTATGCAGCATGCTTATGTATGAGATGCGAGGGAAGAACGATCGCTACGACGTCATCGATCTCGATCCTTATGGCAGCCCCTCTTCATTCCTGGACGCCGCAGTGCAGTCTGTCAGCGAGGGAGGTGGGGATTAGTTTATTGTTCGACTTCATAGTAACAACAAACACTCATTATATCATCTTTGTTTTTTTGTTTTTGTTTTTGTTTTTGTTTCTTTTGTTTTTTGTTTGGCAGGCCTGTTGTGCATCACGTGCACCGACATGGCCGTGTTAGCAGGGAACAGCAGCGAGACGTGCTACAGCAAATACGGTTCCGTTTCCATCAAAGCCAAGTACTGTCACGAGATGGTGAGTGTCGGTCGAAAAGTGAGTGTTGTTGTGCTTCGAAAGGATTAAAAGACTTAGGAAAAGATATTTTTTGTCAAATCATTCAGTTGTAATGCGGCTCGATGACAAAAAATAAAAGCTTAAAGTTAACTTCTACTGGATGGAGTTTGTGGGTGCCTGTTTTTTTTGAAAAATTTAATTTATTATTATTATTTTTTTATCCTAGAATGTGTTTTTTGTAAAACATTTGGGTTATAAAATATACTATTGAAATGATGTTTTTTATATTATTATTATTATTATTATTATTTATTAATTTTTTAAATTTTTTAATACAGGTGTTTTATTTTTTTGTGTTATTTAAAAGGGTCTGTGAAGCCAGGATTTTTTATTTTTTTTATTTGTCCTCATAATGACAAAAAAGATTCATGACTGTTGATTGATCAATTTTTAAATAGAAAAAAAAATCAGTTTCATGATTTTAATTAATATCTTTAGGTTGTTTCTGATATGATTGACATGATCATAAATCGGGGATGATCATATGATTTTTCTGCTGGGGAAAAAAACAACAGATTTTTAAATATTCTTAAATGGATACATCCCTTATTTAGCCCATTATAGCAATAAAAAGTTAATATTTTGTCTCTAATTAATTTGATACTTTCATTATTTTTCACGTACAATTAGTACCTTTAAAAACACATTTTGCAACTTGCTGTCGACTGAAAATGACATCACAAGGACTCAGGTAACCATTCACAACTTACCTGTTTTCTAGGTGTGGTCATGTGACGTTCACAAGCGGAGCTGTGATTGGTTACCTGAGCTCTTGTGATGTCATTTTCAGTCGACAGCAAGTTGCAGAATGTGTTTTTAAAGGTACTAATTGTACATGGAAAAATAATGAAAATATAACATTTATTATAGGCAAAATATTCACGTTTGAGTGCCAAAAATGGCTAAATAAGTAAATTATTTCCTTTTAATTTCTAAAGTCAATAATAATTTTTATTTCTTTACTTGATTTGAAACACTGCTGATTTACAGCCATCTAAAATGTATCATCTTCTTTATTAAAATAATAATAATTAAAAAAAAAATGAAGCTATTTGAGACAAATTGACTGTGATATTTTTACACTTAAAAATCAATGCAAAAAAATGTGATCGGAACAGTCCTAATATTTTTATATTTTTCAATGGGATTCATTTGTATTTTTCCAAATATCCTTTTTACTCTTGTGTGCTTATTTTTTTTTTACAACAAAATATTTTGTGATATAATATTACATATATTATCTTAGTATTAAAAACATTCACCAAAAATTTATTTTTTAAATTGTAATGTACTTTTTTGTAAAATGAGCGCCCACTGCATGTCATAGAAGATTTCAGTTGTGTCTTGTTGTCTGCAGGCTCTGCGCATCATCCTGCACAGTCTGGACCGGCATGCCAATGTGTACCAGCGATACATTCAGCCGCTGCTGTCCGTCAGCGTGGACTTCTACGTCCGGGTGTTTGTGCGCGTCTTCACAGGACAGGCCACAGTCAAGAACTCAGCCAGGTATGGATAGTTTTTTGGACTATGACGTAAATCATCTGTGGGTATGCTAACAAAACGAGTCCAGATCTTGATAGCCCTGATCTCTTATACTCTGATGCCACCTGCTGGCCGTTTTATGTAATAACTACCATTGCTTTAAGCGACCTCTTCACGTCAGAAGCTCCATCAAAGCCTTCTGTATGTTCTAGCTTAAAACAAAACAAAACAAACAAACAAAAAAAAACGTATAAATACGTGTTTGGTAGTTTAGGAAAAAGTATTAAAAACGTATTCATACGTTTTTGGGTTTGAATGAGTTACTATGATAATATAATATAATATAATATAATATAATATAATATAATATAATATAATATAATATAATATAATATAATATAATATAATATAATATAATATAATATCGCTGATCCGGCTGCCAAATTTCAGATCGATCAAAAAGGGGTTTACATTTTTTTTTTTTTTCATCTTGCTATAATACTAAATACTTTTTTTAGGAAGTATTGTTGTTTTGATTTGTTATTTTTAATAGCAAATTAAAAATTCTCAAGCAAACACACAGCAAGTTTTTGGTCTGTTGCCTTTCGGTGGTTAATTCATTTGCTCCCAAAAAAGTATAAATACGTCTATTTTTAATATTGCCATGCTCCCAAAGACGTTTATTTTTATTTTTATTTTTTTTATGTTTTTTTAATGCTAGACCACACAGGAGGCATTGATGCCGCCTCTGAACTGAAGAGAATGCTTGATGCAATGATAGTTATTACAAAATCGGCCAGCAGGTGGCAGCAGAGTATAAGAGATCAACCAGGGTCATGTTGAAAAAGGCTCCTTTTCCCACTGTTTTAAACAGATTTGTGAATAATGATAAAACTTAGCTATATTCTAATGCTAATTGCTGCAAAATGGAAACAGATAGAAGTATACTTTTTTTCCCCTGATGAATAAAGATAATCTAACCTTTCTTTTGGTATGTTCCATGTTTTTATAGCAATACAACACAATATTCTGTGGGCCTTGTAAAATCAGTCAACATCCAGTAAAACAGTAACGCGAAGGGGGGTTCCTTCAGTCAAAATGGCTGCCAGTGAATGAGTTAATTGGCAAAATCATTACAGCTCTAGAAAGCCCTTGCCAAGACTGTTAACATGAGGTATGACTTGGTGTTATATGTTGCAAGTGTTGAACTTATGTAACTTCCCCTAAAGGCCGAATACACCAAAAAGTACCCAGCCTTTTTAAGTTTAATGTGGTTTGTGGCAGTTAAGAAACATTTTTTTGTCATCTCAGCCAACTGTTGTGTTGCAGCAAACGGGCTCTGATCTACAACTGTGTCGGCTGCGGGTCGTTCCACTTGCAGAAGATGGGCAGGAGGACCAACAACGGGAAAAAGTGAGACGTCAATCAACTTTAGACTTGAGCGTCCCGTTTTCCGAGGCTGACTGAGATGTATCGCTTTCAGTATGAAGTACTCGGCAGCCACTGGGCCGCCGGTGGGTTCGACGTGTGAGCACTGCGGACAGAGACATCAGGTGACATTTTTTTTTCAATCTATTAAAAATCATTCGTTAAAAACAAGACTGCTTTTGGTCACTCAAAATTTGGACCATGGTACTAATTCGTGAATTGTGATGCAACATAATAACAAACGAGGTGTTTGTGTGCATTTTCACCTAAAATGTATTATATTTATCCTTTTTCGCTATATTTTATTTAAAAACATGTATGATTAAATTTGGTTGTCCTTAAGTGTGATTTAAAAATATTTTGGCCTATTTTTTTTTTTTTAATGTACCAGTAGTTAATTTTGAATTAAATGTATGCAGTTACATTTTTTTTTTTATTGTGTGAATTTTATCTCATAGTATCATTTTTATTCCTTTTCTAAATAAATTCAGCCTTAAATGCATAAAAGCACCATCTTGATTTTTTTATTTTTTTTTATTTTCAATTACATTTTTATTGAATCCATTAATTTTTTTAAATTATTTTACAGTGGTTTTGTTGTCCTCAACGTGTTGGGGAAAAAAAAGTTTAAAAAATTTTTTAAAATCGTGAATACATTATTTCAAATTATAGTATTTTATTTTTTTGTGATTTTTTTTAAATATATTTTTCTGAACATAATTTATTTTAATTGAAATTTGAAAATTTTTCATATTTTGATTGCATGTGTTTTCAGATTTTAAGTAATTATTTTAGAATATATTAATATTACTGTGATTTTTGTTTTTACCCAAAATATATTTTAGGTGTTTAAGCTTTCAAAATGAATTTTATTTATTAATTTATTTCTTTACATTTAAATTTTTTTTTTTATGTTGAATAAATATAATATACCCACTCTTAGTGTGTCATCTTGTGTGTCTTCCGTCTTCCCAGCTGGGAGGTCCAATCTGGGCCGAAGCCATCCACGACCGGGCCTTCGTCCAGAAGGTTCTGACCGCCGTTTCTGGAAACCCGTCTCGCTTCGGGACGTCCAAGCGCATCGAGGGGATGCTGAGTATGGTGATTGAGGTCTGCTTTTTTTTTTTTTTTTTTTTTTTTTTTGGTCACGTTGCTTCCCAACTTGTTGTTAGTCATCATTTGTGCTACGCAGGAGCTGGAGGACACGCCCCTTTACTACACAGTGGACAGTCTGAGCAGCACCTTGCACTGCAATACGCCGCCCCTGCTAAAGTTCAGGTACACGCTTGAGGGGGGGGGGGGGGGGGGGGGGGGGGGGGGGATTTAGATATTGACTGAAATCTTTAACATTTTTCAAAGGGTGTGTGCTCAATATGTGGTGAGCACTAAATATACATTAATCTTGACCCTCCTTTTTTTCTTTTTTTTTTTTCTTTTCATATGTAAATGTAATACCCCGGGAGCAACGTGCCATGTCGTGGTGGCGCCTCGTGAACGAAAAACGTTAAACCTTGTGTTCAGGTCTGCTCTGCTGCACGCCGGCCACAGAGTTTCCCTCTCGCATGCGTGCAAAAATGCCATCAAGACGGACGCGCCACCTGCCGCCATCTGGGACATCTTGCGCTGCTGGGTAAGCTGCTTCTTTTGAGCCTTTTATTGAGCGCCAAAAAGAAGTTTCACATTTCACACTTTAACATTTCCTTGTTTTCTTATTTGCCGTTATTTGTTGGAAAACTTCAATAGTCACAACTTTTGGGTGTATTTTTTTTAATTTTTTTATTTTATTTTTTTACATTTTCCATAATGCCCTAATTAGCCACAAGATGGCGCCGAACACACATCGAGTTCCTCCACATATTGACTCGGTTCACAAGCATTATTACGTGCCCCTTCATATGACCATTAGCATGGATTTTAAACACATAAGGGCCAAAACATGCCTAGTGAAAATTAAACAGCACTAAAAAAAAAAAAACTAGCCACCAGAGGCTGCTAAAACTGCACCAATGGAAATCAACCTGACTTTTTTTGTTTTTAATAGATGTGCTACTTTTTGTGGCATATCGCGATATCACGATATTGCCAGTATCGTCTTTTTATCGGCTAACTTGGATTCCGCCTGCAGGAGAAGAGCAACCCGGTGAAACGGGAGAAACTCTCAGAAATGACGCCCGCCTTTAAAATCCTGTCCACCGAGCCCAGGTGAGACCACACGCTCCGGTTGCCGTTGACTTTGTCGGCCATTTTGTTAACCGTGTTTTTTGTTTTTCCTAGCTTTGAAGCTTGTTTCACCGTGCGGGACGACGCCAACCCTCAGTCCCGTCAGCGCCACCTGACCCGTTTCCAGGAGAACCCGCAGGCCTTCTGGGGACCCAAAGCCCGAGCAAAAGCCGGGTAACGATGATACGACCGTCGGGAATCACTGTATTAGTGTTGTATGACGTACCCCCCCCCCAAAAAAAAAAGTTGAAACGCATCTCTTCATCCTCTGCCTCATTTGTATGCGCGCTCCCTAGTGGTGGTATCTCCAACAACTTGCAACAGAAGCGCATGAAGAACCAGAACAAGCGCAAGAACCAGAACGCCGATTCGTCTCCGATCAAGAGCTTCCCCTGCAAAAAGTTCAAGCAGGTCGGTTCTCCTAAACGTAAACATCATCGTTAGCTGTTTTCCTCGCGATACGACGCGCGTCACGATACAGGGGTGGCGATGTGATGCGTATCGCGATACCGTGTGTATTGCAACATGGTCTTCAAGGTGATACTTATCCCGATATTACTTAACATGCATTTTTATGATAACAGCCAATTTACAATTTAGAGATGTAATGATATCCCAACATCATAGTAGGGTATCACAATATGACGGTCACAATACGATAATTATCACAATGTTGTGGGGAGGTTAGCGATACAAAAAATCATAAAATTGTTTAAAAAAAAAAAAAAAAAAAGAGCTAAAAAAAAAACCCACAATGTTGTGCTTTTGTACAATACAGCAATTAAAAATATTATAGAAAAATATTATAAATATTCTACGTAAATATGAGGCACTTACTTGCTAAATGCAAGCACACACTGAGTTCCTGCACATATTGACTCGCTTCACAAGCAAATTACGTTTCGCTTCATCTGACAATTAGCTTGGTCTTAAACACAGAAGGGCCAAAACATGCCTCGTGAAAATTAAACTGCACTTAAAAAAAAAGAAAAAAGAAAAGAAAGAAAACTAGCCACCACAGGGTGCTAGTACCTCACAAAGGGAAATCAACTCGACTTTTTTTTTTAAACAGATGTGCTGCTTTTAATATTGTGACATGATGACGAGGATATATTTTAATATCACGATATTGCCGTTATATCCCTTTTACATTTACAGCTCGAAAATGTGCTTATTTGAAATATTTGGGGAAATAAAAACAGCATTTTTTTTCTCATGTAACACATCCTATTTAGTTTTTAAACAAAATATAGGAACATTGTTACATTAAGAAACATGTACCCTATTAAGTTTATTTATTTTTAAGCACACCCTACTATAGCCAATGCATTTAACTTAACAGCTAGCCGTTAACGCGCTCGCCAGCTCAGCCAAAAGATAAAATAAAATATTTGAAGACAGCGATTTTTATTTTATTTTATTTTTTTAAAATA